>NW_009594455.1:10260-51722 GCF_000690535.1 Cariama cristata | reverse complement strand
GCCCTCTGCACCCGGTGCTGGCACCCAGAGACTTGGCCCTGTGACCCACGGTCCTGCTCCAGCTGCTGGCTCTTAGACACCCCCACACACACACGTGCAGAGGAAAATAATTAGAAATGGAGCTGAATGAGAAGCCAGGACAGGCTGCGCTGATGCGGCACAGGGCATAGCCAGACAAGCGTACTGACCAGAGCCCGCTTATGTGCCACCACCCCCTTTCATCCCCTTAACCAGGCATTTTTCCGCCCTTGTTTTTCCCCAAACCACCTTGATCACTCCTTCTCCCTGCCTTTGGTTCTTCCATACACATCCTTTTCCCTACACATCCCATAATAAGTCCCGAAATGCTCTTCCCCTGCATCCCATAACGAGTCCTGTACCCCCGAAATGCTCTTCCCCTGCATCCCATAACGAGTCCTGTACCCCCCCTCAGTCTGTGGGGTGCTCTGGAGAGCCTCTCCCCTTAACTCTCGCGGTGGAGGTCACCTCCATCCCTCCCCATGGGGCCGACCACTGCCCCTGTGATGCACTGGGATGGTCCTGGCAGTGCCCCCTTTCTCTGACGGATTATTGGGGTTCCCCACTGGCACCACACTTCTGTGCTCCCCTGTGAATGGAGATGAGCCACATATAACAACGTACCTCTTCCTAGCCTGAATAAGCAGCTGCTGTTTTACTTACAACCTGCCAGCCAGTTCTCGAGCACTAGTCACTATTTCCCACCGTTTCTTCTTTACAAGTGATGAGGCAGAGATCTTGTACAAACCACAGCACAATATGAAAAGGCACACATGGGGCAGAGCCGATCCATCACTGCCTGACTTTGCAACCTCGGAGGTGTTCTTCGAAACTAGGGTTTTTTTCTGCAATTTCATCTTTAAAAATAACAAGAAATGAAAATCAGAGAGATGCCACTAGGTGCTACCCATGGAAATGCCGACTGCTCTTCCCAGATGTCAACAATTCAGCAGCCAAATGCCTACAATTCAGATCCTCTTGGTCAAGGAGAGAGAAACATCTGCAATTTTTGGCCACAACAGTTCGCACCAGCCAAGGAGTGGTCCGGGCAGATAACCCGAAGCCCCCTGCCTCATGCGGACTGCTGCACAGGATTTGCACGGGAGTAGCAGATAGGGGAGAGTGGAAAGAGATGCACGACCCAACACCAGATTTGACGGACATCTGCCGGGAGCAGCCCAGTGAGGAGAGACTACTGGACTTGCTGGTTTGCTACCTATATATCAGAGTGTGCTCTGAGCCCACTGGTGCTGCCTGAGCATCCCTCTCCCCTCGACCTTCCTGCCAAGCCCAATTTCTACCCCAGATTTCAGATGAGAGGGGTGCTTCAGTGCCTCAAGGGAAAAGCGACCGGAACATTTTTACTGTGTGAAAAACAATGTATTTTTAACTAACCTCTTACTTGGAAACCAATGAATCATTTTGGCTGAATTTTTCCACAAGTAAAGCAGCCTAAAACAGACACTAGACATGGAAAATTTTGTCCAAATGCAGAATTCAGAAACATTATACACAACTAAGAACAGGACCTGCAAATGGGAAATGATGGGGAAACCTTAGTGGTAAGTGGTTCTGTTAAGCAGTTTTACAATAATCCTACCGGAAAGTTGAATAATTCAACAAAGATATTTTTTATTCTTTTTCATCGTTTTTCTTCAATGCTGTTTTTTACCTCCCTTCTAAGTCATGTCCTATGGAGATATATAGCAGTATCTGAGACAGATTAGTGCACTTTCGCATCTCCCTTCAGATGCTAAAATAAAATATTACCACTCACTATGATCATCCTTTTCTTCAACATTTTTATCTCATGTGGAAGAATTAGTGAGATTTTTCTGAATTGTTATTATTAGAAGTAAGAATTACTAAAAACCTGAAATTCAGTATTTTTCTTGGGTTTCTTACAGGCTTAGCCAGACTGTACCACACATGTTAATTCTTAATTCAGTTGTGAGTTTTATGGGCAACAAGTCCCGTGCTGGTTTTGTGTTATGAAATAGCAGACTCTGAAATGTAAACCACCTGGAAAATGACATATCACTAGCAGTTATAGTTTGCCTCCCTTTCTTTTCTGCTGTATTCTCAAGGAATTTTACTGCAGAACAGAGCAAATGCCAATAACAGATTATCAACTTCTTTTCTAAGATAGTAGGTGAGGGAAAAGTTACTTGGAGAATATTGCATGTTGTTTCTACTGTATCATCCCTTTCTTGGAAAGGTTCACGCTTGCCCAAATAACACCAAAATAGTGGAAAACAAAGAATTTTTGAGGTGTGCACCTCCCCACTGGCTGTCCCGGAGAGAGCATCCCCCGTTTCCCCCGCCAGCACGGGGCGAGGGCAGCTGGCTGCCGGCCTTCTTCCGCAAACCAGAGGCTGGATCACAAAAACAAAGCCGCCTTGTTACTGCCTCCAGAGCTCAGACAGCGGGTCTGAAGGTAAGAGGGACTATTTTGTCCACTTCTGTAACTTTAATCACCTTGTTCGGACTGGGATTTGGATTGCTTTCTCTTCATCTTCCCTTTTCTGTCCTCAGTCCCGTGCCCCGGCGGGCGGCCGGGCGGGCACACGGACTCCCACATCGCCCTGTGCCTGTTCCCGTGCCGCTGGCGGGCAGGGCAGAAGTGCGAGTGGGCATTGCATCACGGGTAACACCGAGCTCATGACGTCAGAGGGTTGTAGCAACAAGATCGCTATTCAGGGTGAAAAACAGGGGCAATGTGTAGCCTTGACTTCCACACAGAGCCCAGCTGAGAACTGTTTTAATTAAACACAATAAAACTAATAAAGATTTATGCTACAGCCGTCAGTAGTGAAAAGACTCCATTCTCCTTCCTCCCACAATGGATCTCCGGTAGTAACTGGAACTCACCGACCAGCACCCATCAAACTAACTCTCCTCTTCCAGGGCTCATTTAGCATAGCTTTAATAGTCCTGCCCAGACAATTTTGGAAAGCATCTAGCCAGTTGTACTGTTTAAAAGAGAAATGTAAACCAGAAAACGCAAGACAGAGTAATTCAGTGCAGCGACAGATGATTAAACAGCAGGCAGACCGGATGACGGCACGTAATCATTTTGCTCACTGTTTTGACTCTCTGATTCTCAGTATTTTCTTTTGGCAAACGTGAGCTTAATGTACCTCTGCCCACCCCAGAGATCGCTGGAGATCAACAACATCACTACGGCAGTAAGGGGCTGCCAGACTGCTCTCAGCCCTGCAGCAGCTCTCCCACACTCCCGTATCAGTTGCTGGCACTCATCCGTTTTGTACCTGCAGCCTCGATGCAAAGCATCCTTCCATCTCTAAGCTGAAAGTATGGCAAAAGCTACGTTCAAGGGAATTTGTTATGAACTAGTCTTAGGTGCTTACTAAACATTTATACATCAGCTTTCAGACCATGTAATTCTCAGGCAATTAATCACCCTCCCTGAAGATAATTATGCCCTTTTCGCTGTAATATTTTCCCCTCTTTAAACTTACATTCTTTCCTTCCTTTGGGCGGGCCAGGAAATGTCATTTTCCATTTTAACCAGTGAATTAATTAAGCTCGTGTCTGTTAATTCATGCTTTCTTCAGTCGACCTGGAAAAGGTTGTTTCCTAGGAGTTGCAGAGGCTCACAGGGCTTGTTTTGGAGCCCGGTATTTTTGCCCTTCTCACTTACTGACACCACGTCCTTCTCCAGAGCTCTGTGGAGATAGTCACCCTTCAAGTCAATAACACAGTTGTGCCCCATGACTATAGGGTTTGTCGGGGAAAATAGCTGAATAAGGTATGTTGGCTACTGCTGATCAGCTGTGTTTATCTAGACTGAGTTAACAAATATGACCGAGTCAAGATGGTGAGTCTACTGTCTGTGGCAGCTGGCCAGGAGCTCCTGGGCAAAGAGAGAAGCTCAGTGACACAGGAAGGCAAAAGGCGAATGTTTGCTATGGGTACACAACTGCTAACACAACTTACGCAGATCACAGTGGGCTGAACAATCGGCAAGGTTGATACGATGACCTAGGAAAAGGCTGGCATGCTGGTATGATATCTGGAAAAACAGAGGGATTTGTTTCTTCCTGTTTTCTTCAAGCTGCGGTTTGGAAAAAAACTGCGAAAGTAGCCTGATGGGGAAAATATTTTCTCCGTACAAGGGCTGTCCTGATAGTAAATATGAATCAATAGCAAATTCTATCGCTCCACTCTGTCTCTTTTTCTCTTTTCCCCTCTCTTCGCAACACCCACACTCTATTTTTCTCTATGTACACGCACACACATGTTGTTGATGAACCAATAATCTTCATTATCAGTCTCAAGTTGCGCCAGGGGAAGTTCAGGCTGGATATTAGGAAGAACTTCTTCACTGTAAGAGTCATTAGGCATTGGAACAGGCTCCCCAGGGAGGTGGTGAAGTCACCATCCCTGGAGGTGTTCAAAAAACGTTCAGATGTGGTGCTTCGAGACATGGTTTAGCGGACATGGTGGTGTTAGGTATACAGTTGGACTTGATGATCTTTGAGGTCTCTTCCAACCATAATGATTCTATGATTCTATGATTCTGTGATCCGCAGGATGCTGCTTCTCTCACCACATACCACAATGCAGTACCGAATGAGTGGCATACTGCAAACAGGACAGCAGCACACTGGTGGTGTTACCAGCTCAGGCCCTGGGCTGGAAACTGGAGTTTTGCTGAGAGATGGAGAAGTGAGGGAACGGGATGACAGTCTCTGGCTAGCAGTCAGCCTGAATCACTCATTGCTTCCTTGAAGTTTCTTCGACTTTTCTTGTGCACCTGTGTGCAGACCGAATCAAGATATTCCGTTTGCTCCTGAACTTACCCAGACAGTCTATGGTCTCCAAATCAGTTTAAACCAATTTTAAATTAGAGCTTTAGCCACCCTCTTCTCTTTGTCTATATGAGTTTCTCTTTTAATCACAAATGTTGCAGAACAATTTATTTTAAAGCATGTGAAAATGCACTTCATTTAACCTCACCGAAATTAATTTATGATCACATCTGTAGTAAGACATAGAAGTTTTGCAAAGAACAATCTTAAAATAATACAAGAAACATTTATAGCATCTTATATTATATCTTATACTATACTTATACTATCAGGAGTTCTACTATTTAAAAGGTAAATTATGATCATCTTCTAGACAGATAATCTAAGCATCCACAATTAACAGCAACAACAAAAACAATTAAAAACAGCAACAAAAACATCTCAAGAATGTGGCTTCCTGAAATTTCATGTGATAATTTCAAGTGATCTTCCTACTGATTGTCTAATGAAATGAGTAACTGGTCACTTATTCACTCCATTTCCTTGACGGGAATTTTGATGCCCTGTACTTCTGGCAGGCATGAGTTACTTGTCCCAAACTGGATGCTCAAAAGCACTGGTAAGGAGAACCAGTAATAATTTTTGAAAAATTTCTCATACTTTCATATATATTCAGAAACAACAATTCTGATTCAGTCTCACGAGGACTACTGACACATACAACCTTTAAAAAACAGCCTACAGGCTCTAAATATAATTTCCTATTCACATTTATTGCACCATTCATGACTTTGCAAATCTCTGTTATTGTCTCATTCCACCTATCTAGCCTGTCTACTCGTTCACTTCTCATTTTGAAGCCCCTGTGTATCTCTGACCACCTATAACAGCTTGATGATGCTCGGTTCTTCAGAGGAGTCTCATGTATTTTGATGTGTGTCGTCTTCTGCCATTATATCACATTCATGCATGGATTTACCAGATCTGTTCTCTACCATAGTTCCTTCCAGTTCATGGCAACCAGACATCTTGGTCTCTACTTCCCTGGCTTGCTCATGGAAATTTTTAAAATTTTTCATTTTAAAGATTAGAGAGAAACCTATTTTAAAGCCTTCTTTCCATTTTTCCAGTTGTGAGGTTTTTTTAAAATGATACATCATATACTATAGGCATAATAATAATTCAGTAAGTCCACAGTTGAATTCCCTTTGACTATTATAATTTGGTCCTGACCATGTAATGAAGGGAGTAGAAATAACTCTGAAACTTAAAACAGAGCACAGGCTGCAGAGTGAAAATATTTGGAGCAATCACCAGAAAATTACTTTGCATAGATTTATCTAGAATGTTAGATGCAAGTGTACCCTTTCAGTAGTTATTTTTTTAATGAACAACAAGTTGCATTTTAAGGGTATAAAATCCCCTTGTCTTCTATCCCATTGCCCAGCTCATAGACCTTGCAAAGTGCCTGGGCAGGCCTGTAGGAAATGCTGGCAGTGACACTACAGCTGTGGTCCTTTCGTGTACCATTCCTATGGCAAAGGGCAGGAGAGGTATTACAGACCCAATGGTTTAGGCTGTTGAAAGCAAGGACTTCTACAGTAGCATCCTTTGAACTACCTCCTGGAGGAAGAAAAGAGGTGCAAAACAGGAGGCAGGAGTATTACCGGAAGGACAGTAGTTTCCAGTTTACCAGGTGTTTGATACAGTCTAAGGGGAACCTGTACAGGAGGAATGAACTTCATCTGAACCAAGGTGTTGGCCCTGAAAAGCAAGGTTGTAGATGAGTTTTTAAGCTGATGAGCATGGGAAAGCCATTAAGTATGGGAGAACATGTAGCTCAGGATGGTGTTTCCCCTGCCATAGACACATGAATTCCCTGTCCTCTATGAAGGATCTGTAAGAGGATGAAACCCATCAAACATAGAATCATTATGGTTGGAAGAGACCTCAAAGATCATCAAGTCCAACCATCTACCCAATGCCACCATGCCCACTAAACTGTTTCTCAAAGCACCATGTCTAAACATTTTTTGAACTCCTCCAGGGATGGTAAGTTCACCACCTCCATGGGAAAGCACAGTGCTGTTGAAATAGAGTGCCAAAAAGACAACCACAGCAATGATATTCATACTTCTACACAAATGTAGGAAGACTAAGAAATGGGATGGAGAATTCGTTATGTTTAGCCCTCAACGAAGACACTGTTTTAGTGGGAACTCTGTGGTAGAAAGACAACTGGTTATGCACTGTAATACAAACACAGAATACACAGAAAGTACAGAACGAAACATGCTAGTAGTAGAGTAGCGGTGTTTTTCATAGACAACCTAGAATCAGCTCAAATGGACAAACCAATTCCATGCCAAATAATTCATTTGATCTGTGTGGACTGAAATTCAGGCCCAATAGGAAGGATACAGTCCGAGGTATATATTATTGCTCTCCTGACCTGGGAGGTAGCGGGAAATCAGAGACACAGCGAGGGCAGAGCACACAATTGTAGTGGGATACTCCGGTTACCGTAAAAATCAAGCAAATGTTGCAGTGGGACATGAAGCGGGACACACATTTTTAGGTATTATTGGTGATGACTTCATGACTGATATAACTGCTGGTACAAGCCACAGCTGTGTACTTTGCTTCAGCATCTCTACAGGTCAAAAAAGTTCATAACACCCTGAGAGCTGTGCCAACTTTTCACAACAGAAGATGTCATTAAAAGAGTTCTGCAAGCATCTGTGCTCGACCCTGTGCTCAGCATATCCAGAAATGCTCTGGAAAGTGGTTGGGAAGTGAAGTGACAACATTTGCTGATAATACGAAGTTATTGAAGGTGGTGAAGAGGAGAGTGGACAAGTGGACAGTGAGGAGCTGCAGAAGTCTATCAGATTTCCTCTATAGTCAATAGGAAGAGGGTATCCAAAAGGTTACTGAGATCCCAGATATGCTGGATGGTCTTCTGAGCTTACTACCTCCCTTTATCACTGGGAGCCTAAGGGAGCCAGCTCCTGACTCATCCTTATATTAATGGGCATTAATCAAGTTTTAGTACCGATGTCTCACAGAAGTTCTCATCTCATTGTGCCATTCCCCTCATCAAGGAATAACACCAGGTTCTTTTTATTCTGTCAATCCACAAGGGTGTAAGCAATGGGTAAGAGTTTGATGAATTCCTTCTTTGGGCTTTCAGCACAATCAGGGGAACAGAAAGCCACAGTCTGGTCCTCAGTCAAGGCCTCCCAGCGTGTCTGCATAAACACCAATAGTCTTCAGTTTCCCCCAAATATTCCCTCTGGGGATTTCCCACATGCATTATAAGATGAACAGAGTTGGTCTTTTAGCATCTCACTCCACCTCTCCTGAGATTCATCACGTGCAAGTGAGAAAGGGTGATTCGTTCCCGGCCAGTTCTAGGTAATAGAAAAGTTAAGTATCATGAATGGGAGACTGCAACTTAAGGCAGCTCATAAATTTGCCCTAATTTGTGCTGTGGGTACCACCACCTCAGCCAAGAATGAAAATGGCTAACAAATAGGATTGAGCCAGAGATAGTGATCTGGTGAGCTGTGGCAGACCATGAAAAACTGCAAAATTTGCACATGGCTGGTTCAGAAGAGGTGAAGAGAACTTGATCTGTGGAAAACAAAATCATAAACAGTTCCTCTGTTATGTTGTATCATAACACAAAGAGTGATTTGTAGCTGTTCCTGCGCAATAATTTAAGAACAAACGTTGTCAATTTTTTTTTAGTCAGTTTATGCAATTAATGCCATACATTTTTAAAGAGCCCAATGCACACTTGAATTTAAAGCAGGCTGAATAACATTTTTCTAAGACTAAGGGGTATTTTGTTTCAGCTTATAAAACCGCTTCTTGAGATTACAGAGTAAATGTTTTTCAGTTACCTGATACTGCAAAGGGATGGCTCAAAGTATTGCACTGTGGGTGGAGAAGCATTCCCTCTAATTACCGGAAAAAAGAGTAAATTAATTAGGGCTGGTATGGCGTTAGATGTGATGCATTTCTGTGCATCTCAGATTTTTTTAGAGTTTGCACTTGATGGTCTCCCCTCATGTGGAAATATCTTTGGAGACATGCAAGACTGCAAATCTCTCATGCCTTTCAGATGAGACCTCCAGGTGGCATCTCAAACACCAGACTTTTCAGTGGAGAAACAAGTGTGGTCCCTGCCAAGATTTCTGTCTTGTTCTTCCCTGAAAGCCATGCACGTATAGCTCTTCCACTGCTGACAGCTTACCACTGACCAGGAGTTACCTCCTCCCAGCAGCAGAAACCTGTCCAGTTCTCCTCCCATTCACGAGTACCCACTTGAGTCCTTCCTGCCCCAGCTGTGGAAAAACACTCGCTTCTTGGCCAAGAACACCCAGCTCTCTTGGACCGTGCAGACAGAGCCGACTCCAGCGCTGGCTGTGAATGTGAGGGACGGACCATAAACAGTACAATACTGGTGGGATTGGCCCGCGGTCAAGGTACTCGGAGCTCTCTAGCAGGCTGCTGGGGGATACACCTATGCTTGCATCTGGATTACCGTCGAAATACAAAGCCTTGTTATTCCTCGCCTACCCTGGATCTCGGTACAAAGTGCGCCCTGGGTGATTGATTTCTGAGAAATGTAACATTGGATCCGTGATAATGAGCTACAGGCAACATACAAAATGTTTATGTTCCACCGCAGGGTCCAAATTTGTGAAATAAATATTTGCTCTCTTGTATGTCTGTGGGATCCTACCGTAGAGAACACTATGTGCTATAATATGTTTCAGAGCCGCCCATGGCAGGACTTGGACAGACCTTTCACTGCTCGTTTAGTGTGGCATTTTCTTTAGACTCTCTTCCCATTTTCTCTGCTTTGGAAAAAACACTTTATAACGCATTTCTGTTAATGTATCATGTATTATATAAACTATAAATTGTATATTCAATAGGGTATAATGTATTTCTTTTAAAGAAAGAATCCTATTTTACTGAAATACAGTCAGACACATCAGACAGTATCTCGGTCCAGAGCCAATAAAATTCAAGCAATATTTAGGAACTGAAGTGATGGAGAAAAGAGAGATTGGATTACTGAGAGGAATGTACCACATTGACTGACCACAAGCCCATTTAGCAAGTTTTACATCATTGAGAAAATACATCATTAGTGTTGTTCGATTAGAAATATAATCCCTACTGTTTGCCATTAAAAGATACCAAAGAAGTGCATGTTCCTAGATTATCTCATATCAAATGATGAGCATGTGTTCACTAACAGCATTTTAAAAGTTAGAGATTGAGTGTTCTTGCCAAGAACCCATTGCGTTCTTGTTTAGGTATCACCATACTTTTTACTTTTATGAAATATAGGTTGCTGAGTGTGAAGGTTTGCTAGAGGAAGTTATTAAGAAGCAATTCAGACTGTGGGAAATGTACAGAGGGGAAAACCATAGCACTAGGAAATATTGGTCCCAGCTTGAATTTTATATGTGCCTCCTCACTTGAAAATGTCATCTTCCTGTTTGACCTTCGGATAGCTAAACCTTTGCTTTCTGCAATGTATGAAACCACTCATCCTACCCAAAAGTTTCCACCTAGGATAAACGCTTTCTCACACAATTCCTCAGATTACTGACATAAAGCTGGAGTTTCATATTATTATTTGTTTAAAATTTACCATTTAACTTTTGTAATGTTAAGTAATAATGGTAAAAATAATCTTTTATTAAGGCTGAACATTACATGAGGGTTTGCTGCTCAATTAATATTTCATCCTTTCAATCTTTTTTTTTTTTTTTTTTTCATTTTAATGTACTGGCTTGTTCCTGAATTGAGTCTATGTATCTGTAAAAAAATGTAATTTTGATATGTTGAGGTTTTTGAACAACATTACTCTAGAGTGAAACACTAGGAGACAGATCTTCATACCACAAGAATTTTAGATAAGGCATCCTTTAGTTCATGCTTATTTCTCCTTCTAGGACTTTGACTTATCACAGAAAGAGACAGGAGGAAAATGGGACAGTCAGTAACATCTGTGGACTAAAGATATTAAAGAGATAGTAAGAAAACCAGCATCTAGTTCACTACGTGCTTATTATTCAGCCCAGAGCAATGTACCTGCAAGAAGTAGATAGAGGGCTCCATCTTACCTGTTATTTAGTGACCTGATTTGAGAACACTACAGTGTTGTGTCCCCACAGGCATCATCTTGGATCATCTGACAGAGGATCACAGTGTGGAGCATTCAGAAGATAGATTTGCTCCTTTGTCACAAGGAAATGAACATTTTAGGTGGGCAAAGGAAGAGGAACAATCTTCCAGGCTTGCATATTACAGTCGGGTAGCCCTTGTGTTGGGTATTGGGGAAAGCCTAAATGCTGGTCCAGCTCAAGTGCCCCTGGCCAAGCATGGCTGGCTTGCTGATAGCCCTCACCAGGATCCTAACCTCCACAAGTGACAGGTGCTAAGGAAGAGGGAATTAAGATTTTAGTCCTCTTCTGACAAAAAGAAAGCTGCAAAGTTTGATTCCCTGTGTATTTCAGATAGTCAGATGCTCTTTGCAAAATGACCTGATCCTTCAGTTGTGTTGATGCTGCCTTGAGTGTGCTGTTTGCTGCCTGCTGAGACTGGGGGAGAAGGAAAACCTCATTCATATTCCACCATGGGCACCAAAATACCGTGCTTTGGTTCTGCTTGCACTGTTCTTTCTCTTCTCTCTCTGCTTCTGCACATTCAAATTTTGAGATTGGGTGATGTTCAAGTATCTCATAGATAATGGCTCTTTGCTAGAGACAGCTGGAGTGATGCTTCAGTCTCATTGACAGTAACTATGACCAAGACCTGTAATTTTCAGAGATGCCTCTGAAAATTTCTTTTGTCAAATTAGATTTTGTGAACAAATTATCACGTGAATTTTATTCCATATCTTACACTATGCATGTATACACATATGCCAAAAACACCATTTTAATCCTTGAAATAAGTTGCAAATGCTATATGAACATAGTCTTTGAATTTATTTGCAAAAACAGCATACACTTAATTTTTATTTTAGCAAGTATTTCACCATTTGAAATGTGTTATTCTTGGTGGTTTATTATTTACTAGATTACCATGTTACTGACTAAATCACAACAAGACATGAGGAGAATAAGGTGTCGGTAGCAAGAGCAAAATTTATAGCTAGTAATAAGGATGCTTTGTAGTCCAATAGCACAGCTTTTGCCACCTCATGCAGGTCTCCCAGTGCCACACACTGAATTGTCACAACCGGCAACTCCGCCACGCTGAGCTGTTTCACAGCTTTGCTGTTAAACCTCTTCTGTCTTTTAGCGTCTCTTGAGTGAACTATGATGCCTTTACTATTTGTGAATATTCTGGAAAATGCCCGTCTTCCTCAGCATGAATTTCTGACTAAGCTGGTACGAGCAATGAAAATAGCCATTTACATACTTTCCAAATGAAATTTAGGTCAGAAAAGCATGGAAATTCTTGCAACTGCTACCAGGAAACGGTGGAACCACAGCAAGACCTGACCTTGCCTTGTGCGATCTGTGTTCTCAGCTGAGTTATATTCATATTTTCCACGTTTTCAGTAAAAGATACATGCTCTGAGTGAAAGTTTCTGCCCTTGCCCAGCCCATCACACCCTGAAAGGAAAGGTCCCATGAAGGGACCAGGGCTGCCATGCAAGTACTCCTCCAGGGGCAGAGCTGGGGAGAGACAATTCCCCCCAACCCTCTGGTCATCAATGGGGCCCTGCTGCCAGCTGTCTTCAGATGTTGGAAGGAGAGAGACGTCCAGCCACTCATGTTGGCATGGAAGAAACATGACAAGGTGTTCTCAGGCTTGATATTTTGTTAGGAGCGGAGACACTAGATTACAAGATCTCTCAGCTCAGCGCTCGTCAAACCACACGTAGGTGCTACCTTCAGCTGGAACCTTCCTGTGGGAAAGAGATGGACAGACTGGAGCGAGCTTGGTGGGGGCCTCTGAAGTGGGCACCCTTCCTGTGTGGGGAGGTCAAGGGACAGGACTGGTTCAGCCTGGGGCAGAGATCACGCTGGGGGCTGACAGGAGCCCCCCAGCACCCATAGGGAGGTGGTCGAGAAGACGCAGCTGGGATCTTTGCTGTGCTACATGATGGGAGGCTGAGGGACAATGGGCATGATCTGAAATGAGAAGTTCAAGTTGGGTGCAAGGAGAAGGTTTTTCATGCTGAGGAAAATTGGGCCCCTCGGGTGTTTTCCCAATCAGAGTGGACACAACCCTGAGCTGCCTGGTCTGACCATCCAGCTGGCCCTACTGGGAGCCGGCAGTTGGAACAGAGACCTCCTGAGCTCCCGCTCAGCCTGAAAGACCCTTTGGCTCAATCCTGTGATTAAATATAGATAAATAAATACATAATAAATGAGAATTGTTCTTTAGAAGTGACTACTTGTTCTAATGAGCACGTGACTTGTAAAATTGTCAACCTCCCCCTCTACTCATCAAGCTGGAAAAAACTCTGTAAATAGTGGGTACTGTAATATCTTTGAATATATTTTTCTTTCTGCAAAAGAAATTACCAAAGATTACCATTGGAGGGAGATAGTGATGAATCTTTTGCTCTCAAAGTATAACAGTACGTGAAGTGAGGAAAGACAGAGGAAACAAATGCTTGTAGACCAGGTGGTAAACTTCATATTTAAACTGATAGTAAGTTGCTGAATGCCACTGCATTCACTCTTACTGTAAACTCTAGGAGCAGATATTGCTCTGCAACCAGATGAAATAGTTGGTCCCTGCCTTGGAGAGACTGTGACCTAGGGCTGCAAGGTTCAACTTTAAAAAGCACCTAGGCTGATGTGAATCGATAGATGACTGATGCTCAGGATGGGATTTTCAGTGTTGTGCTGCAGCTTTACTCTTTTAGATACCTTAACTCTTTAGATACCTTACTCTTTAGATACCTTAATCAACTTCACCACCTGAAAGATAAGAATCCTGATGGTGAGTCAAGGTATGAGGGCGAGATGAGGGGGAAGGCCAGCAGAACATCACACTGCTCTCACATTTTTCTCAGTCCTTGAGATGATAGGTCCCTGATAACAGACATCACTTTGATTGATCTATTATGTCAGTAACTCATTGTTACATTTATATATATGTGCGTGCAGATGTGTATATGTTCATACACATATACACACAATGCAATTATACGTATGTATACACAGAAAAAATTTGGTGGAAGGGGATCCAATGAAATGCAAATTTCAAGCAAATGGTTAGATTAAATTCTGGATTCAATAAAAGTATATTGGGTTGAACAGGCTTTCAGATGGGGTTTGACTGCCTGATGCCATCGTATGGCAAGTGGAGACAGTTAACAGGTTTGGGCATAGGGGCCAGGAGGACCTGGCCAATGTCAGGGCACTATTTGTCTGGGTAAGGCACACAGCTTAGTTCCTTCCAGATTGCAGCCAGCACAGCTTTCCCCATGAGGGCTCTGCAGGCAGCGTAAATGAGGAAAGACAGGTTACTGCTCCCGCATCACTCCAGACGCTCTGAGAGCCTGGCTGGTCTGGGTCTGGGGAACCGATAAAAGCAGTTAACAGCTGCCTTTCCCTCCTATTACACTCAGGTGCTTGATGTATGAACTTTGTGCACAGTGGGCCTGTTTCTTCACCACTGACTTCCCTAACATATGGGAAAGAGATTAGGAAAGGAGGGCTGGAAAGGGAGATACTGTAATATCTACAACTTCGCCTGTAAAAATGAGTATACTATGGTATACTGAAAATGGTTTTGATGTAATGGAAAAGACTAAGTAGGTGCAGGTACATGCAGAGAGTTTACTTATTTGTGTGTGTGTGTCCTACTATTCAGAGCTTGACCCTCCCCATTCTCTGTCACTTGTCCTCTCTGTTCCTTGCAAGGCCAAGAGCCCCCACTACACTGCAGCTTGCACTGGTGGCATCCTACCAGCTGCACTGTGCTCCACAGCATTTTACAGCTGCCACAACAATCGCACACTGACCTCGGACAAGGTGGCTGGCACGGCTAAACACAGTTGGGTCTCCATTACCAAGCACATTCAAATCTAGAAACCACCAAGTTGTGAGAGTAATTGCTCTGCCTCACTCTCATCAAACTTCTGAGTAGAAAGCACAAAACCACCATGAAGCTTTTGATCGCTGACAGTGGGGCAGGTCCACCTCTGAATACACTGGGAAAGGTATAGTAAAATCAGTGAAGAGGCAAAATGTCATTGCATTATTCAGAGATTGCTGTTAGCGATTTAATTAGTTTCTTTCATAACTAAACATAAAGGCTGAAAGATCTTCTTACATGTATCTGAAAGATAACAGCTGCTGAAGTGATTGACATACCTTTTAGATTTGGAAATTAGAGACTGATTTGCATTTGACAGGAATAACAGGTTTCTATTCTGAAGAAAAATTTGTGTACCTAGTAGAAATTTAACCATGACTACACTAGGCTAAGATCTTGCCACTGTCATCTAAATCACTAAAATTGTGCTGTTGTAAAATCTAGTTTGTTTGAGTATTCTTACAGTTTTTGTAGTATTTTAAAATAAGTGAGGCAATATTTAAACTTTGCCTTTCCAAATGGGCTTTATTTCCTTGTTTTCAGTTGCACAGACTGAAAGATTAACACAAATGTACTTGAAAGTAGGTTCCTCGGCCCTCATGCAAAAGATATATATCGGTTTATTTTCCCAAAATTTGGGTACCTTACAGTTGCCTTTGGAATGACTAAGTCAACAGGAGATGCCTGGATTCCCAGTGCTTATGAAATTCAATCTATTTCTTTAGGTGCATAAGTAAGAATTTAGGGCTCAGACACATGATCTAATTATGTGGTTTAGCAAGTTGACACTCACCTTATGATGTGTGATAAACTGTCCTTTCATTTAATGAAGTTCAAGTCATCCTGAGAACTCAGAATTATTTCTGTCACAGACGTAGATGGCAAAGGTCCCACTGTCTTGAGTGGAGTAAGTTCACTGCAAACTCAAGATGTTTACTTCAAACTGCATGCACATTGACATGCCTACATGGCATTTCTTCTGGGTTTCTCATCTCCTCTCTTGCAGCTGGCGTTTGTGCAAGTTTATGGATGTATGCTCTTTTCCACCTGCAGCTGTGCCAACAAAAAGGCGAGTGTCCCAGCCCCCTCCCCGCTCTGCTACTGGAAGTTATCATCCCCTCTGATCTGCTGGCCAGGCTCCTCATGTGACTTGCCACAACTGGTTTCAGTCAAAATAAGCTGCTGTAACAGTGGCCTCTTCTTTAAATTCTGAAAATGGACTCATCTTTTTCTGGTGGATGTTGGTTAGGGGCCACAGAGAGAAGGTGACGCGTGCATGGGGATGAGGTGCTGCTTCAGGAACGCCTTCAGCTGGTGCAGGCAGAGCCCAAGAGGGTGCACGTCCACAGCTTATGAGCAATTGTTAATTGAGTTCCCTGTTGTCAAGAAGCCCTATATTCTGGGAACAAGCTGTCTGAAACACAACTGTTTATACAGCCCAAGGAACTCCTGCAGGCAAAATGAATAGTCAGACTGATGAATATGCTAATACCGGTCCGTTTAGATTTCTAAAAATTGAGTAAAAGAAAGCCATTAAAGAAATGGCTTCTATTAAATAAAATTAAATGGAAGAAAGCCAGGATACCATTTGGGGTGGTGAAGCAGAAGAGAGCAGGAACAGAAAAAGAAAGGGTTACTGTAAAGCGAGAGGTCGCTACTGGTCAAACAGATGTGTTTATCTTTGAGGTATTTTTTAATTTTTGTGTTGTTTCATTCACATTTATACGAAATCAGCATCAGTCATATTTGTCTTGGTTTCTGGTAACTATTATTTTAAACGAACTGTGTACATTATTGGAACATAGAAAGAGGACTTAGTACAGACAGCTTTACCAGGCTGATGACTAATTTTACTTCTGGTTCCTTTCTGGGTGACTTTTTGTGACTAATTTCAATGAAAATTCAGTTTATACCTACGGTAGTCAAGAGAATGTTTTTCATTTCACGCGCTGTTTCTTCCTTCAGTTGCTGTTAGCCTGTGAGACAGATTTCTTGGAAATGTAAACTTGGTGAAAATCATTGTATCAATAAATCCCAGCACTAGCAAGCAACCCATGCTAATCCTGGAATCACAACAAACCATGAAGCAGAAAGTCAATAGGCTGCTTTGCACACCACAGCTCAGCGAGAATAAGATTGAAGTAATTACAGAAAGCCTCTTTCCACACGAAAAATCTTTCCTAGGAAGAAAAGGAGGCCCAAAACATCTGCTTCAGCAGACGGAGAAGGTGAAGATTTGGTATCTCATGGGCCCAGCAGACAGGAGAGTTTCTCATCAGTAAAACTGTTTTCTGTAATTCTTTTCTACCTAACAGTAACCATCAACAGGGGAGAGTCCACAACCCTGTGGGCTGGAAAAGGGGTGGAAAAGGGAGGTTACTGCCATAGATCACTGTTATACATGACTGTACATTATTATGTATGAGTATATTAAATTATGGGTATGTATTTTTATAGGTGTACCCTTTCCACACTTTGCAGCCAGGGATAGTCTGAGGCTAGGAACAGGATTCCTCTCTAGGCGATAAACTACTCTAATTAGAGGTCAGCTAAGGCACAGAGTCCCAAAAGGCAGAGGAATGCCAATGAATTTGGCAGTTCTGGTGCAAAGAATGGTGCAAAGAAAACTTGAAATGGGGCAGTCTGTGTTATTGCCCTGGATTACCAAGACAGGTTAACATTACACAGCGGAGCTGACAAATCAAAACGCCGAGACAGTTTTTGTTGTTTTTCAGACTGAGTCATAATTATGTATGGTACACTTTCCAGTAAGAGGTTATCTTTCAGACAGTTTACACATGGATTGCCATTCATCAAAGAATTTGGGGTTATTGTGAACGAGGATAAACTGAAAGGCAATATACCAAAGTAATTTGTGGCATGGGTTTAGTGGGGAAAACAATGACTGGCTGCTGAAGCAGTTAGCCCTGATAAGTTCAAAGAAATGGATCAAAATGAATATTGGAAGTAATTTCTGAGTCAAAGGCTATAATCTCCTTCCTGAAACTGATGTAAAAAATATGATCTACTTAGATCTCATTCACCAGCTGAAGCAAGACTAGCAGCATTGTTTCCCAGCAGTCAAAAGTACGCAGAACCTGGCTCAAGTTACTGGCCAGTTTTGCTGAAGTTGTGCAATTTTCTCAAATCCCATTGCCACAGGCGACAAAGATGTAGCTGAGCCACTGTGGCCGAGCTGTGCCTTTATGTTAGCAGATGGTTGACATGGTGGGAGAAAAATTTAACACTGATTCTTTTGGGGTTTGCACATTTATTTTGCTCTAAAAACAGCTCAAAGAGTTGGTTTCTTTGTTTCTACTATATGACTTTTTTACTTTTGTCATGGGCTCATTAAGTTCAAGTTTCTTTATCTGGGGAGAGGTTTAAGCTGAAGTTAACTTCAGCCTAAATGAGCCAGCCTCATCCCCTAAAATGACCTAAAAATATCCTCAACTGATCCCTTAGGGGTTTAATGCATGAAGTACAAAACTCTTATGCAGTGTAAAGCAGAATTTTTGGAGAAAAAGCTTGTGCCACAGTAACAGCCTGGAAAGCAATGGGTACCTAAGGCTACTGTGCCTGGTTTGTAACACTGAGCTGGCTGAAAGTCACCATGAAAAACCAATCCCCAGCCTGCCACAGCAGTGCTTAAATGCACACCTTGTTGCCCACTGGATATTTTGAGGTATTTTGTTTTGGAAGAATTCAGATCTGGTGGTGAAATCAGAAAGCTCAAGTCCATGATTCTCCATGGTATTATTATGTTTCCCCTTTTTCAGGAAAAAATGGGCACTCTAAACAGCCAGCTGAAAACAGCCTCCCCCGCACAGCTAAGTAAAGCATCGTTGTCAGTTTGCAGGACTGTGGGCACACTCGGTTTTGTGCCAGGCTGTGTGTGTGCTCTCTGCTGAAGCATTTCCTTTAGCAAAACAAATAAGCACCACAACGACAAATACTACAACAATCAGTCGATTGATGGACTGAAACGCTCCTTTGCCATCACCCAGTGAATCTCCACGTGAAAAACGCAGGGTCTGGAGAATTGCTTCTCCTGCATCTTGTATCAGCACTATATTTTTTCCATGATCTAGACCTGATGTGTTGCTTCTTAAGACTCAGAGAACAGAGAGATTATTATGGTAACTCAGTATAATACTATGTTTAAATCTACTCTCACTTACCCTCTTCTGCATGACATGAATCAAACATACCATCGGTTTGTCCTGATAGAAGTATGGTCCTATCTGAAGAAGGCAGCAGGGTATGTGCTCTGATGGCCCTTCTAACACTTTGCAGATTAGGAGCATCTCAAACAAAGCTGACTGTCTTGGAATAAAGCAGAAATTTCAGGCCATGAACCATTGCCACACAGTTCCTATCATTCACTTCGAATTCACACTGAAAGTGTCACCAAGCACAGGGGTATTTTGGTTCTCTTAAAAATAATGCAGGTAGTGATAGTACTTTCCCTAGGATAATGCACAAACGCAAGCAAAAGTGCATTTTTCTTTCTTTCCTTCTAAACCAGCAGCAGTGGCTGTGTGGTCATTTGGTCTTCTTCCATTTTAAAAATACAGTGCATTCCTTACTCCCAGCCACCTTGACCACTAGCTGTTGTGTTTCCTACGTCAGAGGAGATGAGATCATTAATACCACCAGTAACGATGTCTGCAGAAGCTCCTCTTTTTGCCAGCTCATAGGACCAGTCTGGATGAGCTACAAAAAGGATCTACGATCCATTTAAAGTCTTCACTGTTTAAATTGGCTATTGGAGATACGCCTTCACAGTCATTCCTTGGCTTCTTCCTGATAAAAGAAAAGATGACTCTGCTGAGCTATCTTGGTTGAGGAAAAGTGCGTGAAGGCAGCGTTTTGCAAAAAATCGTTGAAGAGAGGCAAGAGGAGAACTTGTAATAGAGCAAGAAGAAAGAAAAAAGGGGAAAAATAAAATACATATTTGAGAGAAGAGAGAGAAAATCGTAGATCTGCAAACATAAAGCCAATTGTGTTCAGATTATATCTCATCATGTCTTCATCATCTTCAACAGAGACATGACCGCGTCCAAATATTGCTGAAATCAAAGGGAGCGATAAGGCCATTATGTGATTTAAGTGTTGGATACTGGGTTTGCCATTAAGGTATACACCAGTAAATCACTTTTGTTCATATTTTACTGACCTTTATCGACAGGAAATAAAGAAACTAGAGATCACAGACAAACCCACCAATTTATAGATAGCACAAGAAACATCTCACTCATTCTACTGTGCAGGGCAGGAGTTGTGTACTTTAAAACGAGTAATGACGTGCCTCTCTTTGAAAAGCAGCATTCAAGGCTGATATTTAACTCTTCTCTCTGGGAGCATCTGAAAGAGGCAATTCAGATCACAGAACAAGAGAACTGGCTGAATCCCAAGAGGATGGCTCCTGGCTGTCTTCTTGGAGGTGCTCTACTGGAGTTTGTGGGCTTGATTCTTCAGATGACCCTCGGTCTCCTGAAAAGAGTTGCTGCATACTTGCGAAGTAAAAAATAATATAGGAGACAAAGGGTGAATTATTCTTTCACTTGCTGATGCCAGAGAGCAGAATGTTGCAGCCAGCAAGCTTCTACAAAGTAGAGTGCGTAATGGGAGACTCAATATTTTAATTATCCCTGACCTCAGTCTTCCAGCTCAAAGAAGGATGAGTGTGTTTAGGAATAACTGACAAGACTTTTACTGCTAATCGTGTCTGCGAGGAAGCTGCCTGGCAGAGTGAGAGCCTGCAAACATTGCAGGACTAGGCATGATGAGAAATTATTTGAAGCAGCCTGCAATATGGAATTGTTTGTGTTGTTGTTTTCATTAATGTGCTTCTTCATTTGCTGTTCAGTTAACACACGGTCTGTGGCATCCTGGAGGAAATACAGTGATGCTCTGGGAGCTGACAGCAGCACTATAGATACAGTACACCATGTTTTGGCACAATGCTCCAGAAGGACATGCAGGAAAAAGTGGGCAACAAAACGGTGTTTTCTGAACTCAGCCTTCCCACCTTCTACATTCACCAACACTCAACAGACTGGTGAAGGCTAGCTGTCATCTGGCCAGGAACCAAGTTCTTCAACAGATTCAGTTGCAAGATGTCACTTACTATCCAAACACATGGGTTGTTTGAAACTTTCTTTTCCTTGCACACTTTCTATAAAATAAAACCTACAGCAGTAATAGTTAGTTGGATATTCTTACAAGCTTTTCATAGATTTAAAATTATTCTTTTGTTGATTCTGCAATGCATTGACATCTGATACTAATGTGATTTTTTTTAAAGGAACATAACACGTATCATCCACACCTCTGAAGCGCTGACTGTTTTAAGGTCCCATTGACTGAAATCTCACAAGTTTTAGTTATCCAAACGTACAGCTTTGCTTCTGTGGATGTGGTCAGCTGTCTTTAGTTCAGGGTCTGAAATGCCACTCAAATTCTCATTTGTAATGAATAATTTGATTTGTTTATAGCTGGATAGCTTCTTAAATTACGCTTATCAGCTAAACTCCTGTCTCTTGTACAGCTTTTGAAACATCAAAGTGCACAAGAAATACAACTTGCTGACTCTTTTGTTCTGTATTTGCTAATAGCCTCTGACTGGGGAGCCTAGGAACAAAGCATAACTGATAATGGAGTGATATTGATAAATATGAACAACATTAATACAAAAAACCATGATACTGTTCAGGTGTCAGTCCATGCACATCTAATAATCTGACATCTGGGCAGCAAGTCCTCTGTGGACCGCATTGTCATTTCCCAGTATGGACACAGTGGATCACAGGGAACCATAATTAGCCACTAAATTAGTCATGTGCTTCTACCATTAATTTCAAAAACATGTGAATGCAAGCAAAATTTGATCTGAAATGTATATAATAAAAGCTGAAATATACCAAATTAAGGATGTTTCTAGGATATTTTCTCCAGTAATTGTTTTTTGAATTGCAGAGGTTGTTGGGGTTTTTGTGAGATACCTGCAAAAGTGAGAGAGTTTGCTGGCTTCACAGAAAGCTGTAAATCCCAATGGATTACCAAATGGAAGCGGTTCACAGTCTGCCACTGGGTTGATGGTGACAGACAGGACTGTATTTGATAGTAAAAATCTTACTACCCAAAGCTCAGTCAAAACGATTTTTTGACAGAAAATTGTTCTTCAGATAGAGGGAAACTGTATCTGATGTAACCAGCACCAAAACACATTGCCCGCTTTCTGGTAACCATGAAATGTTTTGGTTTCTTAACTTGGAAATAAACAAGCTTCAAGGAATTTGAGGTTTTATACATCTCACATCCTGGTTTGGGATTTTTTTTTCAAACCTAGATAAATTTGCAAATATTTTAAAACTTGTGAAGTAACTTTTCACTCTGGTAAAGAAGAATGAAAATTCTTTTTTTT
Source organism: Cariama cristata (assembly GCF_000690535.1). Taxonomy (NCBI): domain Eukaryota; kingdom Metazoa; phylum Chordata; class Aves; order Cariamiformes; family Cariamidae; genus Cariama; species Cariama cristata. The sequence goes on along the minus strand of NW_009594455.1, from coordinate 29,405 downwards.
CATAGACTTTAAACAGGTCCCTAGCTCCTGTTAAGTACTTGGGTGCAAACAGGTGCCACTGCTGCTTTGGAGAAACACAGCACTTTTCAAAAAGATTTTATTGCCTTCAGAATGTGAAAACAGAGAAATAATTTTGAAGGCTTGTATAGATTATTTAAACTTCTTATTTTCCCCACCTTTAATCTCACTGAGACTATCTGATTTGCTGCTTTGCAATTTATAATCTGTGATTCAGTTTTGTCACTGTTTGATGGACAAGGTTACCTAGCTTCTCTTGTGCATCTGGAGGGATGACCCAGCCCTCTGTTAAGGATGGAGATTGTGTGACCAGCTGCTCGTGTTACTGTGCTGTGACAATTTCCCCCCTAACTGCAGAGGCCCTGGTGTGGATTTTTTCCTGATTGCAGGAAACAGCAGCCCCTTCACTTGGCTTCTGCCACATGGGAGCCACACGTGAGCCTGAAGTGCCATTCCAGTGGGACTTAATGATGATGCAGGCAGGCTCTAGATATACAGGATTATCCATGTGCCGAAGAAGTATTTTAGAATGACAAGGCTCTAAATTCCATCTGTGGAGCCAACTGCATGAGACTGATGGTGTGGTGAGAAGCTTGCCAAAACCTACAGGAATATGCCTGGAAATATCCTGGTAATTTAGGAGATCTCTCTCAACATCTCCACTGAGGATATGAAACCAAGATGCAGTGATACACCACAGCCTAATTTTAAGTGTGGTTCTTCCTCTTTGCAATGATTTTCTGAAGCTGTTTGGTGGAGAACTATGGATGGATTTTAAAGTTGATCAGCTAAACACAGTGGAACTTCTCCTAACGCTAGGGAATTCCATTGAAAAACTTGATTGAAATGTTAAGGTGTCAATATTTTTATCTCCATCATTAGAAAATAACAAAGTTAATCACAGCCTGACAGCCCTGGGGACATGCCACAAGGGTATTCTGGAGGGGTTGATGTAAAGGTTGGACGGGATGCATGAGCTGCTGTGGAAGAGTACCAGTACAGGTTGATCCTGTTTTCATCAATAGCTGAGAAATAAACCGAGAGAGCTAGCTACTTTTTTGATAAAGATTATATACAAGGTTGCAATTCTGCAGCACACTCTGATTATATTGACAATCACAGATATTAACCTCTGAGGTGCTTGTCTGTATCTATACGAACAATGTACTAGCATCTTTGAAATCCTTTCTGGCTTCTCAATAGGCTATTACCTAAACTGGAAGATGTATACCCTAATGTCAAGCCAGTTTATAAAACCCTGTGTGATTCAGGTCCCCAAAACCATCAGAACTCATCATTCTCACTATGTGCCACTATATTTTCTGAACTGCTTTTGCTAACTGTGTTGGGTTTTAAGTTCTGAAATGAAAGGGTTAGATTATTTCCAGCAGTGACATTTCAGTTTGGTCATGTGTTTCATTGTTTAAGTGAATTCCAAGTTTGTTGACTTGAAAAGTATGCTGAAAAGGCTTCATATCTCCAGGAGCTTTTCTTGGGCACGTTGGGTGTCATGCAGGAGGGTGACTTTTGTAGCAAGAAGTGCAAAACCTTTTGGTGTTGACTTCTAGTACCTTTCACGTGTATAGTTCTGTGTATTGATTGTAGATCATCCCTAAAGACTAAAAAAGTCATATTGTCTGATAATCCCTGACAGGAATGTTTAACCACAGGTAGGAGCTATAACTAGTGTTAGTGACAGATTTTTTAAGAAGTATGTGATATTATTGTTCATCTGTTTAAAAATATGATTTTAACTGTGTTAGCAATGATAACTGCTTGGTAATAGCTGTGACTTTAAGTAAGATTTGTCTGAAAGAAACTATCTCTCCTCCTCAGAGTGCTTTGTCCTTACTACACTTCTCTGAAACATGTTGGTAAAGGATATATATAAACATAATTCGGCAAAGAAGTGTGCTGAGACACTCAATACAGCTGTATCAATTGCCTAATGAATACATCCATCTTCCCAATAACGGGAAGATTTTGAAATTACTGGTAGACAAAGGACAGTTCCGTTTTTAAGGCTCACGACTGTTAAGTAAGAGTAAAAGTTAGGCTTGAATGAATGTGCTTTCAGATTCTAGTGGGAATTGTGCACATTTATATTATGGTCTGGTTTGTTTCCATTCCTGGCTTTATCTTTGACTTCCTCTGTGACATTCGGACAAGTTACTTTACATATATGTGTCCTGGTTTCCACACTGTAAATTGGGGGCTGTGCAGGAAATTAGCCCACAAAGAATTCAGATCCCAACTTAATTAAAGGTTGCAGAGGCAATTTTGTTCCTCAGAGAAGAGACTGGTTTTTATTACAAACTGTTATTGTGGTAATTATAATTTACTGTAGCTGCTAGGGTCCATTTGCTTCCCCTCCTTTTATGCCAGTGTAAATCACGTAACATCCGTGAAGTTTTCCTTCATTTAAAGCAGGCTGTTGGGTACTTATCAGCTGCTAAGTGTCCTGGACAAGATGTCACTCAGGCACTTCTCAGTATTTGAGAAATATTGTGAGTCTCCAGTAATAGTTTTATTTCTGCCTAGATTGCACAAGCTCCTCATCCCCATTCAGAGAGGCCTGCGAGTAGTCTTGATAGCAATCAAGAGGAATGACAAAAAATACGGTCTTCTCAACGAGCACTTACGGGAAATACAAGACTCGCAACTGGGAAACGTGAGATATTTCACTGTGCGGGAATGTGAGTAACGAAGGAGAAAGAGCCTCTGTGTTTCATCTTCCTCCTGGGGCTAAACAACATGACCCCTCAGTAAAGAATATCAAAGGCAGCTGAAGGATATCTTATTAGTCCTCAATTGCCAAGGAAGGTGGGCAGGAGTGACCAGAGAAAGCTGTGGGTTTGGATTCCTGCAGAATAACAAACTCCCCACTTCCCGTGCTGCTCTTTCTCTTGGCGATGTGTTGGTAACCTGCCAGCCCCAGCCTGGAGGCAGCCTGAAGGAGGGTGGCCAAGTCAATAGACCTGGTGATATCAATAATGATGGAAAGGTTAAAGAAGCCTCATGTGACTAGCTGGAATCACAGGAACTTGAGTAGACCTGATCCTCTAATAAGCAAACAGTGGCGCATTTGCTTCATATTGGATATGTACACCGTGTATAGGCGTTTTTCCTATTTACTGCTTCAGTGTGCTTATCCCTAGCTGCTGAGACATTCTTTCATCAACATAAGTAAAAACGTTATTTGTTTGAAGTGGGTGAAATAAAATAAAACCTGATCCCAGACTAGGAAGTTTTTCTCAAGATTGTTTCCACCTTCCTTGGCACCTTTGATGTGTGACCCTTGCCACCCACCACCCTCCCTGTCAGCCAGCCCTCCCTGGAACAGCCCCCAAATGAAACGATGGTCCACAGGACCAAAGAGGAGGCTGTGGTTTCCACAGATGACTTTCTGCTGCAGGCACTGCTTACTTGTGGTGTTTATTTCAGTCCCTCCTAGCTACGGTGCCTGGAGTTGGAAGGGTCAATCCGCAGTTTGAACTGGCGTATTTTTAAGGCCTTTTCTATTATGAAATATTTATGAGAGGAAACAAGGTTGGATATTCCTGCAACCAGTCCAGTGTAGGAACACTATGTGCCTTCCTCCCCCGAACATGTAAATGCAGTCAGTTATTTAATGGAAGACTTGCATACCTTGTTCCTTTACATTTCAAGTGAGCTGTCAGAGGAATGTAAACATTTATTTGGAGCAAGCCCTCAGGTAAAGGATTGCCATATGCCGCAGAAGGAAATTCCAGCATGCCCACGAAAATTTATGCTGTGGAAAGAGCTATGAATAGAAAGTTTGTACACTGTTATGAATATGGATAAAATACATCACTCATGGCCGGGCTATGGCACGCAAAATTGAAAAACACATTTTTTGGATCACACAATATTTTCAAAAATATATTTAAAAGAAAATAAACATGGGATCTTGTGTGTTCGTTTACTGTTTGAAGTACCTTCGGGGAAAAGAGACATCAACAATTTTTCTTCCAGACCACTCACTTCTCCTGATAACAGGGGGTTCTTTGGGATAAAGGCAGCAGTCTCATTCCCGGAACCTCTTTGTTTCCTCAGCCAGTGCCCATTTATTGGGAGTTTATGTTGTGTTCAGAGCTAGCAAAAGCAAATGCGTTCAGAGGGCTACATTCAATCTTAAAGGTCAGAATTCTTCATTCTCGGCCACCTCACAAGGTGACCTTTTCATGAGTGTTGCATGACCCTTGTTCACCTTGCAAATGAGTGTAATTAGCATTTTTATTATTATTATTCTACAGCCAGCCAGTCATCACGGATGTTTTGGTGTGGTCAGCATCAGTTTCTTTTGAAGTGAAAGGACTTCTGCTAAACATGTTAAAAAGAGATGTTAAAACTTGTTTCTGCACAGCCCCACCGTGCAAACCAATGACCTCTGGACACCTCACCAACTCCGGGCTGTGCAATGCAATGGCCCTGTCTGTGCTCCAGAGTTTACTACCATGACCCAAGGCCACGTAGAGCTTCTGCACTGCACAGCCCTGTGTCAGCCCCCTCTAACTGTATTTGTGGTAGTGCTGCACAAGCTCCTTTAGGTGGGAGGGACTTGTGAGGGGTGGTCTGCCCTTGCTCTGGGTGTAAGTCTTTGGGCCAACTCATGAATTCATTCTCAGCACCCTCCTGCTGCCTTTTCCTCTCTGTTTTCCCCCCACAGCATCTCTTTCCATTGCAGAGTTTCTTTTTGCGTATGCATGGAAGTGACAGGAGAACAATACTATGCTTAAATGAAATCAAGTAAAACACTTGATTAGTAGTAAAAGAGGAGTGTGAGATAGCAAAAGAAAACAGTATTTGGCAGCAGGAACACTTAGAGTGGCATCAGGCCCAAGCTGTCTGGAGTATGTTGACACAGAGGAAGGGAGGAGTTTGATGTGGGATAGTGAGCTGCTTTGATTATCTTTCACCGTTATCCCAAAGTCAAGTTTATTTTAGCTGGAAATTGAATCTGACAATCAAATAGGAAACTTACTGAAAGAAAAAGCTACTGATTTAAAGTCTTAAGATTCCTCCTGCCTAAGGAATGACAACCCAAACCTTGCTCAGGGGTAGCTGTGGTACCCATGTTCAAGCTGAATATCAATGAGCTCCCCAGGAATGCACACTGCCCATACCATCCTCTCCAGGCTGTTCACACCCAGGACAATTTGTGCCACAAGTTTCCTACACCCACCTGCCCCTGGTGTTGTCCAGCACAGTGCCCAGTACTGATGGCAGGGGTATGGTACAGCACTCCCCTCCTGGGAGGCTCTGAGTCCAAAGTGGTACCTAAAGTTACTGTCAGAGAGAGAGAAGGAGGAGATGTGTTTAGTGATGAAACAAGGTACAGCCGAAGAGGTACAACTTGTCTCTCCCTACATGTTAAGAAAAAATGGTAGCTTATTTAGTTAATTTAGAGTTAATTAGCAGTTGATAATTAGAGAAATAACCATTAAGAGCTTTACTGCATTGTAGATGAGTTTCCCTGTGAGGCTGAAAGGAACAATCAATCTCAGTCTTTTTGCCTTCAATCATGTCTTTTAGAACAGGGATAGGAATACGAATTCTGAAATTATGGTAATGGAGAGATTATTAAGAGTAAATATTTAGAAGCTGGAGAGTGAAGAAATGACCTTTGTGATTTTTGCATTAACAGACTGTTTCCTTTGAGCATCAAATGCCTTAGTTGTTAATCTTTAATCTGATGTAGCAGCTGTGCACTCTCTGACCTTACTGTAAAGGAAAAACAAAGTACCCCTCACTTCAGGCCACTAACACAGAGATTAAAAATTCTGATGCTTAGGTTCTTAAGGCAGCAAAGGGTGACACTGGAATGAAATATAACAACATAACAAGTTAATGGCTTCACATTACTCAGCATCATGACACTGTACACATCACATTTGATACAGGGAATGATCGAGGTGTTATTGCCATTTTCTAGCTAAGGAAACTTAGACGAGAAGCTTTCAATGGTGGTGGCATAGAAAGGAATGAAAGTCTAATGTGCTCACTTGTCGGCTTCTTCTTGAGGTGCTGATCATTTGAGACCACTTTGAGCTTTTAACATCCCATGAATTTTTAAACATGAGGCCCTAGATGAAATATCTCAGTTTGACAAACAGGATACCCAGTTTGATCCTAAAATGCATCAGTCACGTCATTGTAGGTGCTGAAAAGTGTCATCAGAGTCCAGCACCCACATTTGAAAGCTGAGTGTGGGAGCAGGGGAGGGCAGGGAACAAAGAGACTTTCTATCCTTGTGCCCACTTGCACAAACATCGCAGCAGATCTGAGCCTCCCTACTCTTACTGTGTGCCTCTGTGGGTGTAAATCACATCAAAGAGATTCTTGGAAACACCACCCCAAGGAAGGCAGCAGCCTGCCCGCGGTTCCTGGGTGGCGGGCCCCTGGGCAAGGCATGGCCCTTCTAATTATGCCCTGTTAGGATCCTCAGGGTGGACCCAAAGTTAAATACCACAGTTTGCATGGAAAGCACACTAAGATGTAACTGAACTGGCACTCTCGCTTTGTGGGCTGAGGGCTGTAGTTTGATAGGAGACTTGGTTAGTGGTGTGACAACCCACGAATATCCATGTCCCAAGGCAGGTAACCTGCCCAGCACGGGTGAAACAGAATAGACTGTTCCGAAGGGCTCCTGACCTGCCGACCAGATGATGACCAGCAGAACTTTCAGACCAAACCTGGCCAGAATTTGGGCCCAGGTTTTTGTGAAAATTGTTTCTAGAAGAAAGATGTGTCGTACAGTAACTTACTGGCAAGCCTGGATCCCCTGGATCATAGTTGTTTCACCTAAAGGAACATTTATTGGGCACAGTCTGAACTTGGTGCCCACTATTGATTTTTACAAAAGGTTCTGGTGTTCTTGAAGTTGACTAGGAGTAACAGGTACCCGTGAGTTTGCCTATGATCCTCTGTCTCACAGTCAGCTGCTCTGTTTGTACATGGAGTTAAGTTCTGACCACACAAGTAATGACAGTAACAGATAGGCAGTACCGAGAAGCAACCATGGCTTTAAAGGCGACTGACATCCAGGTCATATAATTTGCTATTGGGATGCTTGCAGATACAAGGCACGTGCATCCTATTGATTGCTCTCTGATTGTACATCTACATGAACACTTTGCCTTGAAAATTAAAGCCCTTGGAGGATTTTCTATCAGTGCGATCCACTTGTGGCCTGAGAACAACCTGAGCCCTTTTGAGGTCGATTAGAACAACCGCTGTAACAAAAAAATGTGTGTTTGATTAGCAACAAATAACTGGTGGTTCTGATGTGCAAGGTCGGGGCTGGATTTTTTTTTGGGGGCAGGTAAAGGCACGTGGCTGAGCAAGGAGTATGTTGGGGGGAGCTGCCACCCCAGCGGAGGTCTTATGGGGGTACAAAACTCAGGCAAAGTACCTAAAACTCTCCTAATGTAATACTTGAACTTCCTAAGGACTTTTTTTTTTAAAAAAAAAAAACAAAAAACAAAACTAGATTCTTTGATCAATTTTGTGATTTGGTTTTTTTTGGAGTTTTCACTCATTTGGTAATGTTTACAATATCATATTTACTGTTATTTTATGGATTTGTTTTAATCTCCCCATTTGACAGTTCTCAATGGCAAATTCCAGGTACACCTGTAAATCACATGGTGTTGTTTCTTCTTGTTTGCATAAACATAGATGTTCTTTCAAATGAAAAAAAGAAAAGGAGCTCAGAAGCAACTTACAAAATAAACATGTACAAAATTTTATACGTGGGAACATCAGATATTTCCAAGATCATGGAAACAGGTGCCAGTTAAGAAGTAACAGAAGTTTATACAGCAAAACAATGTTGAATAGGAGAGTAATAGATCAGGAGATTTACTTGTTCTGTTGTTCTCATTGATTGCTTTTCATTTTTCTTTGACTCTAGTTATAAGGAACAAACACATTGATTAAAGACAGGTTAGTTTAACATCAATACATGGCTCAGAGAGCAAGCAGTGAGAGAAAGATACCTTGCAGTAATTTTTAAGATAACACAATCTGTTTCTTTTATGGGAATATTGGTTCCTGTGGCATTTTCAGTCCAGTTTTGTAAATGCATCGAGTTCAGATGGTTTTGTTACAGAGATATGATAAGCATCCAAATTTTACAGTTTTTCACTCCATTTGACATTGTTAAAGCTTCATGTTACTACTGTGAATGTCCATGCTGATTATCACTGGATGTGTAAGAGACATATTTGGACATACAACTCTTTCAATACTGAATTGAAGGCTTGACATTAACTGATGAATAATGAGATTATAGATGCCATAATGCCATATGCTTTTGTCAAATAATTGAATTGCTTCCAAGTAACATCTTTATTGTGAATATGATGCAATTATCTGTATCATTATTATGACTACCACTTTTCTGCATTGCAAGTATGTTCAAATGTAAAATACTCTTTATCACTACTGGTGACCTGCATTTGTTGCGGTTTATTTTTCTCACAAGTGAAGGAATATTTTTCTTACTTTTGCTAGTAGTAGTGACTGTACTAACTTCAAGGAACTGAGTTTGAAATGTGTAATTGTATTTGAGCTCCTATAATTATGTATATAATTCACATACACAAAAGTCAGTTCATTGCAAAAGAGAAAAGATGATTTAAAAATACAAAAAAAGCATTTGTTTGTATATGCTGCCGTGCTGATGATGCAGACATTTTGTGGTGAGATTCTTCTGCCAGGCCTGGCATGTGAGCCTGGTGTGCTGTAAACAGAAAGGTGGCCTTTCCCTGTTGGTTGCAGTCACTGCATTTTGAATGGGGAGCAAAGAATAGTTCCTAGTTTGACACAAGATGTGGTATGGATAGAGAGTGTATTCCTCCACAGGCATTTTGATCTTCTCTGAACCTAGGTGTCTTCAAAAGCAGCAAAACATCTCAGATACCTTTGCACCCTCCCAGTTAGTCTCCATATTGAGCACTGGTCTTGCTCTTACTAAGGACTGGTCTCGGTGTGCCAGGGAGGGATCCATTGCCGACTTACCGCCGTGGTTCATCGGCTTGCGCCTGCCCTCCCTGCCCCGCACACAGTGCCGACGGATGGCCGGGCAGTCGCCCATGACATACCAGTTAAAAGCAGTGCTACTAACCTCATGAGTGTGGTTTCATAGAAGAGCAGACAGTTCACAGGAAACCTGACAATCTGCTCATTTTACTGCAGAGGATAAAGCCCTAATTGTTGCTTAACTCAGCATTTTCTCAACTTCAGTAAATGCAAGAGCCAAGTTAATTGTTTGTGGATGTGGTGTTCTTTTCAATTTCCAGACTCTTCTGATTTTGAGGACTGAAATAGACTGCTCCAAAAATTAAAATACTTATTTCCTATAAGGCGCATCATAAATTTCCTGGCAGAGCTGGCCTAGAGTTGCTCGAAGTGTTTGTGGAACACGACTGCAGTCACAGACTCCAGCAGAAAAGTTTTACAGAGGGCGGAGGTGTCAGGAGGGCCCTGGAATAAGTTTCCTGGATCATCACAGATTGTTTACCACCTGAAACACTGAACACAAAAATGTCAGCCGCCAGCAGACATCCCTGAGGGGAATTCATCTCTTCTCCTGAAGTCATTGAGGAGATGCCAGCTTTGAGGAGAAGAGCTGAAAAATGTTCCTGATTTCAGTAGGTGTTCCGTACTCAGTCAGTGGCTCAGTACACTGTTCATTAGCAAGGAAATTCTGACAAAGGTAAAGTTTACTGTTTTTTCCAGATAGATTTCTACCTTCCTTTTTAGTTCAAGTTATCTGGAAATAAAGAAGGAAATACTTAAATTTAGCTTTACAGGTCTGCATCACCTCGGAGGAAGGAACCAGTGACTGAACCCCATTTGCTCCTTTGCCTTAAGGAGGATGTGACATTGTTGGCTTCCTAAAAAAAAGATCTACGTAAGAGTGAATGACACACTTAAAACAAAATGACGCCCTGCAGGAAGTCTAGTGTGATCTTATTCCCAGGCTAAGAAATCAGATAATCTTTGGACAGGTAGTCTTCCAGGTTGTGGAGTGTGATTTTTGTTGTTGCTGTTGATAGTGCTGGCTTTTGTCTAATGTAGTCATCGCTGATGTCACTTCTCCCTGAAGCATAGGAAAACTTCTAGTACATGGGAATGTCTGATAGGCCAGAAAACCATCCCTAAATAAAAAATAGCTTGATAAAATATTGTGATAAACAGCAGATTGAATTTTACACAGATTTGCATAACTAGTAGCTTTCCCTATCAGACAGAAATAAATGCTGTTGTCTAGATGAGAACCTTGCTCCCACTTTGATACTGAGATTGCATAGAACTTTGTCTTGAAAATATATTGTTCTATTAAAAAATGTGCATTGAGTTAGTAAGGTGAATTATAGAAGGAGAAGACAAATATGAAGTTTTCCAACTTTTAAGGAGACACCTGGGTCACCCCACAAGACCTTGTCACCTGCCTGTGGGGATTATAACAGGAGCACGGTTACCTTGCAGCGAATGAAGACAGATGGGCTTATCCAGAAGATGGCTCCTAGGTGGCCTGGGTCCCTTTCTAGAGCCACCTTCTTTCATCATCTATAGATGTAAACAATGGCAACCATGCTCCTAGCCAAGGAGTCCCAGCCGGGTGCTGGAAGCCAGAGGGATGAAACTGAGCCCCAGGCCTGGCTGGTTGGCTGGCTGGATGGACAGATGGAGGTTTACAACAGTCAGATTAGGCTGGAAACCACTTGCAGAATGAAGTAGAGGTATGACAAAGTATAGTACTTGCAAGTCGTGTACAGGCGAGAGTCCCTCTACAGCACTATGATGTCCTTTACAGCAACAGATGTTGTGAAGTAAATGTCACCTGCTTAAATGGAGCAAGGACAGCCATGACTCCCTCGCGGACAGCTCTGAGGAATAGATTGAAGGGCCACAGAGCCCAGAACTAAAACTGAGTCTGCCTTCAACATTTTAGTAGTCCAGTTTACCTTGATTATCTGTCCCTGTGCAACTTTCCTTTTGTCTCCCAGCGTGGTGAATCTTTTTACTCCTTAGATATTTGGAAGAGAAACAGAGACAATGAAAAGGAGAAATGGCTATAAGGCAGAAAGTCTCAGTATTTGCTAGTATCAGAATATCACCAGGTGGTCTATGCGAAGGTAGATCATAATTCAGGCTACTGCTCATTCTTCATGCAGCTTCCAGAGACAGAAATTATAAACTTTTGTAACTTGGACTATATTTACATAAATTTGCTCTCACTTTGCTTATTAGCACTGGAATGATATACTCCTTTTTCAGTCAAATTCCATGCTCCTCCTTCCTGTAAAAACATTCTTCAGCTCTGTGTGAAATTTCTCCTTGGTAGATCCACTTTTACAAGGATCAGACTAGAAGGGTACCAGCAAAACAAATGTGGGCAGTAGACAGAGATAAGCAGTGGGAAAAGGTTTTTCGACATAGCCACAGTCTTTCAACTATGGTTATGTTTTGAACTCTGTAAGTCTGTTGCTCCCAAATTCTTAAACTATCGTTCACTGAAGCATGGTGGCACACCAAAATTGTTTGTAACACAGAATAATGCTTTAGCTTAAGTATTTTGCAAGATTGGGATTTGTTCCATTTAGTCTAAGTTAAAATATAACCTTGCCCATACTTTCTACACATTTGCAAAACATGTTTGCATGTACATTCCTATAGATTTATAAATAATTATGTTCCGTGTGTGACAGAAAATTTCCAGGGAAAGCACCAGTATTATTATTGAAAAAATCTTGGAAAAGATTAAGAATAAATTAATTGGGTCTGATTTACAAATATTTGCTTGTATTTTTATAAGCTCTGTGGAGGCATAGGGAGTATGCTAGGTATGTCTAGTACTGCAAATACAGAGTGCTTTCACTGTATTATTTTTGCCACTTAGTGGTGAGAGGCAACATTAACATGATTTAGTAAAATTTAGAAACTTGCAGAATCTCAGTTAATGAGATCTCTGTTCATTATTCTTGGCCCCAGGTCAGTTTACTATATGATGTGCCTTGTATCATGAGACTATGATCTAATTATTGAAGTCACTGGGCATCAATTTCAGTTTGGCCTGATCTCCTGTTTTTTTCAGGAAGATGGACTCGAAATTAATAGATCTTTGCTTAATCTGTTTGCTATCCTAACCTCTACATCTATAGCAGAAGATCAGTGCTGTACCTAACCTAATATACTGGTGAGTGTTTCCTCTGCAACAGATCCCAGCCCTTTTCTATGTTTTTGTGCTTGTAAATGTAATTATTAATTAATCTTAATAATTACTAATTTTACAGGTCCTGTAGTAAGCCTTACAAAAGCTCTACCAACCTTTTCCTTTTCCCCTTGAAGTCATACCAGAACTTCAAAGCGAGAAGAAAACAGGATTTCATGCATTTGGAATAGCTAATACCACGGCACTGGATCAGCACAGAAGCTAGTGTGGATATCTGAAAATTATGAAGGGAGCCTCTTCCTATGAATATGCATTAGATCGCTGATCTCCTAGCTATTTGTTTCTACTTTTATCAACTGTATTACCTTTATACTCTCTATTTCTCTCTTTTTTGAAATTATTCATCCAGTAAGTTTCTGGGGCAAGAAGTAGGCAAGGATGAAAACAGCTAACTGGGTATTAACCACTATACTCTACTTCAAAAGATGTGAAGATGGTGCTGTAAATTGAAAAGCTTGTAGGTCCAGCTGCTTTATGAAAAAACAGATCCTCCCAAATATTATTAATTCTGTAATATTTTCGCAAGACTGTTTAATTTATTACTGAAGGAAGGAATGTGATATTTTACTAGCATTTACTTAAAGCAGAATGATTTTTTTTTATTACAACAGCTGGAGTATAGTAAGTAACAGCCTTCTATCATGCTTTTCAACAACCCAGTGCTGGCTTTGCACCAGAGAGTTTTAAAAGTACACTGTGTATGTCATATTTAAGTGTCTAGCTTTGGCTCTTCCTTCTATGTTATTCTGCATAGGTTCAAGAGGAGGTGCGGTATGAAAGCTGACACTGAGACCAAAGGAAGGTAAGCCAGATCCCATGTACAAAATAGATCAGTGTCTGTGGTTAATTTATATCTAGTTTCTAAGAGGCACAATGGACCTCTCAATTTTATCTAAAGTCAGAGATGCTTTTGAGCACAATGCCTGTCCTGGGGAGTGGAAGGACACAGTAGAATATGGTATGGTGTGGTATGGTACGGTACGGTACGGTACGATATAGTATGGTATGGTACAGTGCAGGACAAAATAGTAGCTCTGCCAACCTTCAGAGTTTAAATGCACCATAGTAAATCTTCTACAGATTGAATCCTGCTTTCTGGATATGTCATGTCAGTCATAACCAGAGCTGGGTATTGAAGATAAATAAATAGCATCAACATGCTTCAGTGAAAATCTGCTCAACTGAGCGTAATATGACAGTAGTTTTACTTTAAATCAGCTCCAATTAATCTGCGGTGGTTACACTGAGCAGATGAAAAGTCTCTAATGAGGTGGCTGAAAGATACTGCAGGAATATTCTCCAGTACCTAATGAAAACATGTAGAAAACATAGGAATGTGATTTCCCCCCCCCTGTTCCTTTTTCTAGGGAATTAGAAGATGATGTAACAGAGGTATTGATTTCCCCCACCCCACCAAAAAAAAGCCGACATTCTTAAAATGGGAGATAAGTAACCCGTTTACCAAAAAGTGAGAAAATGGGCTCCTCCTAATTTTTTTGTTTTTGTTTGTGCTTCCCATGACAGGAAGATAGTGGCACACCTGGCAAATTACCAAGCCAGCTGTCTACGCTATGGCGAGTCAGTACGGTACAGATCTTTATTGCATTGAATTGCATGTGTCACTATGCTTGTGCATGGCTCTAGAGCTCTTCTGAGAAAGCAGTAGCCTTTCAGTTAAAATAATCTGAACATCGTGTTTTTTCAAGTCATTCTCCAAAGAGAGAATATTTTCAGACTGGGATTTGCTCTTCTTGCTCTTCTCAGTATCCCAGAAAATCATGAGTTGTTCCAAGTAATGATGAACATATACCCATTCAGCCGACAGGAACTCAAAATATATTAAAGCATTCATATGAATCTCTGGCAAACCATATCACTGATACAAGAAAACCCATCAAGACCTCATTAACATCTTGTGAAAACCAGAAAAACCACATCAAGTGTGTGTATATAGCATGAGAGATGTCAGACAAGGGGCAGGGGTGTTTTGAGCCACACTTATATGGTGTCAATGTAGACATCCAGAGCTCAGTAGTGAAACAGAGAAGTTTAGCCATGCAAAGTATATACATATGAATTCCTTTAAGGCAATGTTTTAAAACTCCCCTCAGCATATTTATTTGCCTTAATATTTGGGAAAGCTTTTGTTGACTACTGATAAGAAACGTATGGATTTCCAAGCAAAACACAACAGAAATAGTGATTAATTTTTAAACACATTTACTACTGGGAGATAATTCAGGAAAGAACTTAAATGGATTACCCACATGTTTGTTATCTGTAAGATAATGTTATCTGTGCTTCAGCTGCTGAGGGATGTCACAGTAAGTTAACACCATAAAACCTATGAAATGCTTGGGACTAGAGCTTAAAGCTCTTTAGTAGAGAAAAGAGTATTATTGCAGCATTAGGTATGATTCCCACTTTAGAGAACTGTACCTAACAACAGTGCTTTCTGTGCTTATAACACAAATACCATTACCCATCCCTGCCCTACTGGAATCTAATAGGGTGCCAGCAGTCCTAACACACACTATCCAGCAGGATTTGCCTTGGGATTTCTGCCATGATATTCAGGGAAAGTGTAACAACAGTTGGTGTGTTGAAACCTCTGCTTCAAATATTGGCTTCTTGTTTCCTCGTGTGCTATTGTCTGTCCATTTTCTTAAAATATAAGCAGGAACAGGAACATTCTTTGCACTATTTGTATTGTGCTTACCACAGGGACACAATGCTCCGGACAGGTAAACGTTCTTATTATTTTCACTTTTTCTTAAAATATAAGCAGGAACAGGAACGTTCTTTGCACTATTTATATTGTGCTTACCACAAGGACACAATGCTCCGGATAGGTAAACGTTCTTATTATTTTCACCGTTTTTAATTTTTCTTGTTGTTACTTATTAAAACAGCTATTATAAAGTAGAAATGGCTGCATTTAATTTGTTCCTATGCAGAAAAGACTGGAAGACAAACCTTCCATCTGTTCCATTGACAGAGCCCATATGTAGCTGATGTGATAGTCCATTATCAATTAGAGAAATGCCAACTCTATTTGTTAAAATGCTAAAAGGCTCCTCTAATGTAGGACTTCTCAGCTTGACTGGTGGCCTAGCAACTCTCTTAGTTTTTCCATTAAATTGTTTATTCATTTACTCTTAGGGATGACTGGAAAGCTCTTGCTGCATATGTGTGACTACATTTGCTATCCTCCTCCTCCCATTTAACAAAAATAGAAGCATTATAAATGTCTTGTCAAACATAAACATTGTTCTGCTTTGTGAGGAGTTGACCATTAATGTGGGGAAACATAATCACGCAACAGAGTGAGCTTGGTAAACGTAAACATGTGTTGAGACCCTGGGAAGAGGCTATGCCTGAGTTTGCAAGGTGAGGAGCCCTGGAGGCTGCTTGCTTGACAAAATAAGACACGGTAGGGATGGAATAGGGCTATTTCTGTGATCCTAAGTGCCTGGACAACATTGCTTTGACACAGTACCGTGGGATCATACGGGCATTTTGTCAGTGCTGGGCAGGAGCAATGGGAAGGTGAGAGGGCAACTGAAGAGCAGGTCATCTACTTTGTGGTAGGCAAGCAAAGATGGAATCCAGGGCAAGGGCAGCTGGAGTAGTAAGGGAAGGTGTGGGTGAGGAAAAAGATCGTTCCTTCTTGCTGGGCTCAAAATTCCAACTTGGTTTTAGCTACCACAGGGATTTACTGCCTTTTCAGTTGGTGCGATGAAACCCAATGAGTGTCCTCTGGTGACCCAATTTTGGGTCATGCCCCAAAGTTTGTAAGCTGTTGGTCTGACAGATCTCAGCAATAGGAAGTTTATTCTGATGTGGTTCTTGAATGGTTTAGGAGATGTTTTGGAGGGAGGTTTGATGTAGGTCATGGAGCACTGATGTGGTCTGTCTGTGTTTTTCCATCTGTTTTTGTTCAGGGAGGGACCTCGTTTGAGTTTCTTTCACCACATGGCAAGTTCCTCATTGCACAGATTTTTGCATGATCCCCCTGCATTTTAGGAATGTCTAAAAGCCAGACTTGACAAAGTGTAGGAAGTGTCTGATCCTGAAGAGCTGCTGGAAAAATCTCACCCAAGATTGCATGCCATCACCACCAGCATTGGCACACCAGTGGCTAGATTACAGAAGGTGTTGTGTAACCGAACTTTTCCTTGGGCTTTCAGAAATACTTAGGCATTTGACCTGTTTCATTATGTTTGAAATTTTTATTGGTTGCTTTTCGGGCACTACTGAAGTGAGATTCAGTGCATCGAAGTCAGGACCCTGCTCCATTAACTTGGAGCAGGCATAGCTGGGCAGCTGGATGCCTGCTGGGTGGTCAGAAGTACCTACCGGTTTCTTCTGGCAGAGGTAGACACCCTCTGGAAGCAGACTGGCTTCCTGAACAGGGAACGGAGGGGAGCACTGAAAACAGGCTGTATGGATCCTCTAAATACCTGCAAATGCATCTGTCTCTTTCCAGCGACTGAATGAAGAGCTTGAGCATCTCGACTCAATCTCCCCAGACCCTTTTGAAAATTTGATCTTAATTCACTAAGGGACAATTGATTGCCCTGTCTATTTCTTTCAGTCTAAGATTCATTGATCTCTCTAGAAGAAACATTTTTAAAGGATTTATTTTTATTTTTTCTCCTAGTTTTCCTTCTATTTGTGTTCCTGAATGAAAAAACACAGTCCATCCTAACTTAGAAAATGTCACATTAGTGTAAAATACAGCACAAAAGCCACTTCTGGTATACTGACAGGTAACCCATTTGCCAGGTTCACTTTGGAGATGAAGTCTACAAAATGTTGTGTCCTGTGATAACAAACAGGAGACCAAGATAAAGCACAGACAGTAAGCCTTTCTTAACTTTTTGGACAGCAGCTGCTGTCCTCATAGTGGGGCTGGAAACTGGGAGAGGAGGTAGACAGGGTAGTATGTGGTAGCAGAAGAAAAGGATGAAGTAACTAAGATAATTATGGTATCCCATTTCCTTGGCGGATGACTCAAGAACTCATGACTTGTGCTTTCCACGATGAACCAAACAACATGTACTGACTTCTCCTAGAGTTGTGTGTAGGCACACACGGCAAAATTATGGGATTCTTGGGTTTGTTTTTTATTTCCACTTCTACCTGTGTATACAATCACATTGTCTACTGTTCCATAGACCACATAATCGACCTATGGCTAACACTGGCTGAGGTAGATCTCCCACAGATTGGCTGGTAGCAGAGTAAAGAGCTGGAGAGGAAAGACAAAGGATCTAATGATAGCTTGCCAACCAGACACGTAGTTCGAATGTTAATTCAGCCTCTTTCTTGTAGCACATCAGTGACATTTCAGTGGCAGAGAAAAAATGATTGCACCAAGAAGAAATACTAGCAGATAGGCAGGGATTTTCTTTTCCAAGGTCTAGAGACCTTAAAACTGTGTTGGAGTTTCACTACAGCTTAGTGTGTTTGGGGATGGAGGGCTGAGCAGGGTAACTGAAGAGTTCTTTGATCTATGTGGCTAAAAAGCATCATATACTGTGGCAATGACAACATACAGCTTAGTGTAGATGGCGTTTAATTTAAGACTTACATTATTGTTTCTCTACTGTGTATTGCCATTTCTCTACTAGAAATGACTAGGTTGATGCAACATAAAAAGAAAAAAAAAATCCCTAAATACCAAAATAATCCAAGACAGACTTGGGCATTCTGGCATGTTTACGGAGAAGGCTTTTGGCCCATTCGTGGTGTCACCAGTCTTAAAGACCTTGTAGACTTGCAACACAAAAGCAAAAGATTTAACATGAGAACCTTGAGGTTTTGCAAGTAACTACTGTCATAAACCACCAAAGGGACAACGGTTGCTTTCTGAGCCAGAATGAACTGTGCTAAGCTATACTTATCTGGATGTTGTTTTTGTATGCTGGCACAATAGCAGTAAACAGAAAGCAGTACTCAGAAGCCATTCACGTGACTGCAGAATCAGTACAATGTGTGACAGGGAAGAATGGCTTGGCAACCAGACTTGAAACATGTTTCAAGTGCAAAATTGAGACCAACCATGCTTCCAAATGATAACTGTATAATTTTCTGTTGATCCCTCTTCTCTTATGCAAGATGATGTTTAAAATTGAATCAAAAAAAAAAAAAGCAAGCATATTCACAAGAACAAGCTGAGAAAAAAGTGTTCTCGAATTTGTTAACCACTACTTAGAATGGTCTTTGTTATGACACACAGTGTAATTGCTACTACAGGTAGCAGTACCAAGGTCTTAATTTCACAAACTGTTGTTGAGAGAGGCAGGGAACTAGATTTAACAAAAATTTTCCCTTCCCAATTCAGATGTTTTCTGCATTAGTCTAGAAGAAAAACCGATCAAGAGATGATATATGTACAAAGATAGCGTTGTTGATTCAAGAGGTGCCTGACCATAGACTGTCACAGAGAGGCAGATTTTTCTGGGAAAATATCTCTGTTTTCTTTCTCTGCTTTTATACTTTTCTCTATCTATCTGCATTGACCACTATTGGAGAACAACACTGGCTGTATGGACCTTTGCTCTGACTCAGATGTGTCTCCTTATGTCCTGTCCTACTTCTGGTACAGGAATGCAGTAGTAAGAAGCATGACGGAAAGCATTGCTGCTTTAGTTTTCACAAAATGAAATACTGGTAGTACTATATCTTTTCAATTGTATAGAAAAATTGAATTTCCTAACCTCAGAGAAATACAAAATGTGTATCACAGCTGTG
The DNA here is from genome assembly GCF_000690535.1 of Cariama cristata. NCBI lineage: Eukaryota > Metazoa > Chordata > Aves > Cariamiformes > Cariamidae > Cariama > Cariama cristata. Next base: position 10,363 of record NW_009594455.1, on the reverse strand, counting down.
GAAAACAGGGCCAAATTACTGTTGATGATAGGCTAGAAGAAATGATGAAGTGATACATCCTTAACAACAGATGTTCACATCTGACCAGACCAATGACTCTTTC
>NW_009594455.1:7179-10242 GCF_000690535.1 Cariama cristata | reverse complement strand
TTCCCTTTGCAAAGCTGATCGAAATGAGAGATTGCTATTAGTTACCAAGTAATCTTATGAAGTAGGTGGTTTTACTTACCAGCATCAGACAATAGAGGGGGCATGCATGGTGGCCCTATTTGGATTTGGGCTAAAAAATATTTGGTCTCTTCTACCCGGTAACTAGCGATAGGACAAGAGGAAACGGTCTCAAGTTGCGCCAGGGGAGGTTCAGGCTGGATATTAGGAAGAACTTCTTCACTGTTAGAGTCGTTAGGCATTGGAACAGGCTCCCCAGGGAGGTGGTGGAGTCATCATCCCTGGAGGTGTTCAAAAAACGTTTAGATGTGGCACTTCGAGACATGGTTTAGTGGGTTTAGCGGGCACGGTGCCATCGGGTATACAGTTGGACTTGATGATCTTTGAGGTCTCTTCCAACCATAATGATTCTATGATTCTATGATTCTATAAAACGTGCAAAAGAGGCAAGTAGAAACAAAGTTTAGCATTCTGTACTGTGACAGTTTCATCTTTGTTATCATATAATCTTCACCCAGTTTACGAGCATTTTTAACCTATAAGAAAAAGGGTTTAGTAGCGAACTTTCATCCTTAAAGGAGCCCCAGTTACTGTTATGTTTCCCTAAGTGGTTAGTAAGTTCACATACATCTGGTGAAGGTACTTTTTTGAGACTACACATTGTTTTGTTATTATTCATATTCTATTTCTGCTCCAGCAGGATGCAGAGGTGTCAGTCATGTGCACTGGTCTAAAGCCCACCTGTGGAGGAGAAGTACAAACATTGAAACTGCCCTTCCCTGAAAAACTATGGCCATTTTTAGTGGGGTTCTCTTGAACACAAGGATGGAGAAATGTTAGTTTAAAACCAGGTACAATGATTGTATATGGTTAGCAATTATATGATCATGAACTTACACTGTATTAAAGTGTATAAGCCCCAAATCTGAAAAATGTGCGTTTGCAGTGATTGCCACTCCCCTGCCTACACTACCTTTCCAAAAAGTTTTTTGCCATTTTTTCTTCCTTCTTTAAAAAAATAGCTACCTTTTTTCCCTTTATATTATTGCGTAATTCCTGGGCAAGTAGCATTAACATAACATTGCAGAAAGGGTAGAAAATGGAGAAAGAGCAAGAAATGGGGTTTAGGACAAAAAGGGGAAAGAAGTGTTGTGAACTGAGGTGAAGAGAGTAAGTAATATCTGAGAACTCCTAGTCACAGTGGGAGGTCTCAGAGAGGACTGAGAGCTTTCATGTTTGATGGAGATTGCAGGAAAGACATATTTTCACTGCAGAAAGAGATGTTAAATCCTGTAGGTTGAAACAATGCTGAACTGCACATACCAGCAGACTACCTAAATCTCAGGGCAGTGAAAAAGCCAAGAGAAACATCAGAGATTTTAGGGAAAAGCCTTTAGAATTTAATGAAGTACTAAAAGAATGATGTAGGGATTTCCATAATTCACAATTAAATCCTGGAAGGATAGTGTGAATATCTGGAAGAGATGGTATTATTTTCAGTTACATACTGAAGTCTTTAAGCTCAGAAGCAGGGAAGATCAGGCAAACTCTCCATGATAGACAATGCGGCAAGAAATTCAACTCCTAAGGACATTTCCAAGCTAGGACTGTGAGTGCTCCATTGTTATGTATTTCCATCCATTTGATCAGGCTGTTCAAGGTAAGGATAAAATACCTTGAACAAGCTTCTGCTTCCTCCATCAGCACTTAATGGGTAAATCAAATTTAGGCTAATAGGAATACAATTAACAACATCTGAGGTGCTACTCCAGCTAGGATTTGATTATGACTGATTATGTTGCACACGTCAAGATCACTGCTAATCTTTGGCATGAGGAACCGATTAAAAGGGATTTTTTTACTTTACATCAATTCTATTTTTCTTTAAAAACTTCCCACGAACAATCTGTTGGCATCACAAAATGTTTTCTAATCATTGATGGAGGCTGGGCTGAAGCAAACGTTTTGAGTGAAAAGATGCCAGAAGTTTTCCTAAGTATGTTGACATTCAGATAATTATATGCAATCTTCTTTTCCAGTTTGTAAGAAGGATAGGTAATGCCCTGTCAAAACACTCATCCATATGCTCTTTGCACTTTTATGGAAAGATGATCATACTCACACTTGCTCTCACAGTCCCAAAGATGTTGAATTTATTTCAAAGGCAAAAAAATTAAGAGGAAAATTGGCAACTCCTCTGCTGCTGCTTGCTTTCCAAGTGGGTTGTCATAAGGCAGATCCAGATTTGTTACAAGGCAACCTTGCTTTTCCCTGTCCTTTGGTGACCCTTGGAGCTATCGTTTTACAGCTGGTAGATGGAGCCTGGCTCAAGAGTCAGGGATAGTTTTGCAAGCCACCATGCCACTCACCCTGTGTAGATTCGACACTGGTAGTTGGAAGATCTCAGCCTTCAGGGATAGGCTTTTGTACTACTTTTGCATAACAGAGAAGAGAGCATCTATGGTCTGAACCTCATGTCAAGAAAGAGAATGAATGAGAGCAGTGACAACTTGTTGTTGCTGTAGGAACACAGAGATGTCCTAAGGGCTCAGGCACAGCTCCAGATACGTCTTATCATGTTTTGGCGGATTCTTGCCACTAAAAAGGAACTATTCCGAAGTGAAAAATCCAAGTGATTTGGATTTGCTTCTATCTTTGAGGTTTTTGACCACCTTTGTAGCCTTCCTCCCTCCTCTTTGTCTAAGCCACTTGCTGTAAGCTGAATAAATTATTGACAAGACTATGTCACAAACTTGCTTGGGAGACTTCCTGCCACAGCATGTGGTGAGTCCAATGTTTCTTTTATGGCAAGTGGTTTTTTTTACTGAATCAAATGGTCATGACTGAGCTACAGGGCTCACCTGAATATGAGTATGAACATTGTCACATACATGCATGTTCACTTCTAATTTCATTCCTTAGGGACAGCCATTTTACAAGTTTATCCAGCTTCAATATGCTAGAGTTGATTGAACTTCTCTTCTTTGAAAGAAATACTGATTTGATGCCACAGCTCAGTTTTGCAGTTACCTTTCTCTTGCCAGT
>NW_009594455.1:2957-7148 GCF_000690535.1 Cariama cristata | reverse complement strand
TGCTGGGATAGAATAAAGGTCTTCCTTAATTTCATTAAGAAACTAAACAAGTCTTAAAAGTACTCAAATACTTAAACATGGAGTAGTTTTTTCTTTACAAAACATTTGAAATATTGTATTTGACTTAACATGAATTTAATTTATCCTTTTTATTTGTCAGATGTTTGACTTTGATATTTTTCTGCTTTGGTTTCACTCAAAAAATTATTTTTCTTTATATTTAATTCCAAGGGAATGACAAATCAATTATGCATGATGTATTGGAAATAATAAATCAGACAATCTGTTTAGTGCCTTCACTGCTAAAATAAACACAGCTAATTAGATACAGATGATAACAGCAACTGTTCTAAAGCTAAATACAAATCCATCAAAAAGGATGGGTTTGTGATATCACCACTTGGTCAGGGCTTGGGAAATCTGAGTTTGATTCCCAGTTTTGCTAGGCTCATCATCTCATGTAAGTAATTTCATTCCACTTAAGCTCATCACCATGGCAAAAATAGACACCCCCAAAGTTGAGTCATCTTTCTTGTGCCGGATGCCTGTCTAGGAGAAGACCCCAGGGGGTGGCTATTTCTCTGTACTGACTACAAAACTGCTGAGATGAATCCCTCTTTTTCTTGCTCAGGCAAGTCCTTTACACTTGAGAGAAGGGAGACTTTGCACAAAGATCTATTTTTCTTCATCACCTTCCAAAGTTGGCTAAGGTAGTCTACTCCCTGTCCGAAACTATAGCAGAGTTTGCAAAGGACAATGGTTTGTTAGTGCCAAAGGGTACCAGTATCATTATGATGGAATGGCCTATCCATCTAAAGAACTACAAAACTGCTGAGATGAATCCCTCTTTTTCTTGCTCAGGCAAGTCCTTTACACTTGAGAGAAGGGAGACTTTGCACAAAGATCTATTTTTCTTCATCACCTTCCAAAGTTGGCTAAGGTAGTCTACTCCCTGTCCGAAACTATACCAGAGTTTGCAAAGGACAATGGTTTGAGTTAGTGCCAAAGGGTACCAGTACCATTATGATGGAATGGCCTATCCGTCTAAAGAATGAAGATACAAGTCTCAAAAAATTTGTCTAGTGAAGACAGAAAACACCATTCTTAATATGTACCTTGCTGTTCCCCCTTCTATGCTCAAAACAATGTGGCTGCTGTGGCCAGAACCATGCCTGCCTAGACCGTAGGACTCAACTTGTCCGTTTTATTCAGATGCCTTGGTTAAACCCTTGTATGGCCCAGGCAGCTAGCATGAGCAATTGTAATTGATAGGAAGATCTGCACTTAAGGTATGGAAGAAGGCATGGGTCTTTGGGAGCTATACACGCAGTGACAATGAAATTGCACCCAAAAAAATCATATACAGTTAACTACAGTGCCAGTGATGGGGTTCCCAGCACTGATAAACACTGATCTTTTTAGGGGTTCGTCCCATGGAGATACTGCGCAGGTGACTAAAGACCTGTGGTCTCTCATGAGAAGGAGGCAGGCAACATCTCATGGGACTGGAAGAGATCACATCCTCATTTTACTAGATACAGCCTGCCTGTTTACCAGCTCACCTCCTCAAGGGCCGAATATCAGCAAGAAGCAACTCTGTACTTCTGGATTATAACTTTTAGGGTCACAGCATGTAACAGTAATTATTCTTCCATCAACCAAGGCCAAAGGATTTAACACTGACAGAAATAAAACTGCAGTCTATGCACAGGCTCTGGAGTGAATACTCAGTATCCACTCCTGGGAGACAGAAAAGGAGAATTGGTCTCTCCTAACTTTAGTCAAGATACTTAAAAGATAAGTATCCTGTCTAATCTAGTTGTCTGGGTGCTACTGAGTGGAGAATGATTGACACCTACAAGGATAATGCAGCATATCCTAAAATAGGTGTCACCAATAAGTCTTTCATACAGGCTAAATATAGGCTTGTCTCTCTCCACTGATGACAGAGGAAACATAAATGACCAGTTTAGACTAAGTATGTTCCTTGAAGACAACTAAGTCAGGTGAGATGCATCCTACTTCCAACAGTCTCAACCTGCACACAAAGTCTCCACTTTATTCTCTGCAGTTACAAAATGCAGTTTCAAGACATTCTTCTAAAATGTCCTCCCTCAAAAATGCTCTTGGTTTCAACATTTCAGGCTGTTGCTGCCCAGGGCTCATTAGTCTGGGAAAAGCAATCCTGGCAGTTCTTGTAGATCTGGGCAGAATTCCCACAGATCATTGTTCTTTCCAGTTATTATTTTATGAGCTACTCCTGAATCAGAGTCTGCCTTCATATATCACACATAAGCTTATTCAGAGTCTCATACCTGCATTACGAGGCAGAAGAGTTACCATGACAGTAGTAAAAGCCATATGCGACATACTTAACTACTGAACAGATTACTGATTTGTGGCATCATTACTGATCAAGAGAAATTTTGGATTTGGGAGAGATTTGTTATTTGGCATTTCCCTACTTAAGTCCTAAAATCCTAGCTATCCCATGGTGGTTATACAGTACCCTTGCTACTCAAGCAACATGGTACCCTTGCTACTCAACCAACTGGAACTTCATTTTATTCAGAATGGTAGCTGTCTGAAGATGGTCTGCATAAATTGACATAATTAGTCCACTGAATGGAGGTGCAATTGAAGGAAGGGGCATTGTGAGATTCCCAGTACCCAAACTGCTCAAAACTAGCTGCTACCATTGTTACCATTTTTGCTGTTGTCATTGTTCACATCCAAAGCCACATCAGGCATCTCTCTTCCTCTAGAATGACTTTCTTGGCAGCTTCAGCAAAGCAGCTGAGAGTTGAATTACTGCTGAAACTGGACTGTCTTCTCATAGCTGAGGATGTTTCCACAAGAACAGACTGGAGGTATGTTGGTAGTATGAGAAACTATTGCCACTGCAAGTGCTTTTGCTATTCTGGGAATTTATAAAGAACTTAATGCCTACCACTTCAGTCCTATGCCTGAGAACAACATTCACTTTAAATTATGCATATACCCACAAGAATGTATTTGCCTACTCAACAGAACTATTGTTATTACTTAGAAAGGGGTAATGTAGTTCAGCAAAAATAAGAATTGCTCCAGAGCTCAAACATTTTGAAGTTTGGAAGATGTATATAAACACACAACTAATACCAGTTGTAGTAGTAGCGATAATAATGGTGATAATAATAAAATACATCATATGTTGCATCCATCTGTCTGTTGTCAACCACTTACATGAATATTAAAACACTTTAGTGACTCTTTTTGTACCATTTCTGAGCTGAATGAGGCAGAATATTCCTGGAATATATTCAGGAAATCCAGATCTGATGAAAATGTCTGCCTATTTCCAAATCAGGGAGGCCTGTAAATGCACCTAAGCTTTTGGATGCTTAACCAAACCTGAACTTCTTTTGCAGTATGCCAGCTGATGATTGGTACCATGTGAAACTGTCCTTGTGAAATTCAGAAGTATGAAAAACTCATCTGGTTTTACTATAAAGTTTAAACTCAGCCCTTGTACATTGGAAAACTTATGTTCACATTCTTGTTTATGCCTAACACCCAGGGGAAATTGTACCTCCTGACATCCATAATGCCAACTAGAAGAGTTCATCATCAAGGTGAAAGTGTTCTAGCAAAGTCTATTTCAAAATTTAAACATAAAGTCGGGGTTTTTTTTCAGAGGAATGAAAGGTAGAGAGATGGGAGCAGTGGAATACGAAAATAAGATTCATGTGAAATGCTGAATGCTGAATATTGCTATCCCAGTGTCTCGCTTCTTCCTACAGACAGCTTTAACCTATTTTCACTTACTGACATTTTCAACATCAGCAGCTTGCAGTATTTGCATGAGTCAGATGATGGGTGGTCTTTGTCTTGTTCTCATTAACTGGAGGTCAGCAAGAACTCAGTGGTGGAGATTATAATTGAGATGAGTTCTCAGAATAAGGGAGAAGCTGTCAAGCATTAAAGTATGAACAAAAGAGAGCAAGTTCTCAAATAAAGCAAGGAATATGAAATAGCGTTGTTTCCTGGAGTCTTGCATTGGTCCTGCTTCTAAGCTGGATTTGGAGTTCCTTGCACTCCCAGACATCTTCCAGGAGCATTCTGTGCACCACTTTCCCATACCCCAGCACTTCAGGAACTTCTGAAGGTCTGACAGGTTTCCACAGATGAGATAATCTGTCTTAAATTCCT
>NW_009594455.1:0-2926 GCF_000690535.1 Cariama cristata | reverse complement strand
GAACTCCTCTCTGCTTCCTTCTTCTTTGGTCCCCACCATCAAAGGCAGCCTGGGTCCCTCACACTTTTACACCCCTCAGCATCCTCTGTGTGTCAATGGGTTAACATGTTTTGGGAAGACAGTGAGATGTGAGATGGGAAAACTGAAATGCGTGAACATGTTAACAGTTGTTGTAAATCTGTTTTGCTTAGAGACAATACTAAGCCATTGGAAGCTGGTACCAGTACTAACTGCACACTGGAGCTCCGTGACTGCCTTGCTGGCCTCTCTTGGCTTTCACCAAAATAATTTCGGTTCATCCCACTGATGTTCAGATTATTCTCTGAGATTTTGGAACTGATTCCACTAACTAAAATATAGAATCATTAAGAAATGGGAGTTAGGGCTTATTTGCATTCAGCCAGTGATTATTTCAGCATTTATAGTACTAACAGAGACCTCACGAAGACTGAGTAAGATCATTACTCCTGCAAAGGCTTTTAATATACTCTGCTATATATCGAGTTTGCAGGATCTTTCTTCTACCTCTTATTTTAAAACTAAGAATTTATATTTGTATCCATTCTGAGTTTCTCAAGATGTTGTCTCTCTGGCTGACAGCTCAGCTCAGCCTCAGCTGTACCTCCTCAGTAGTGGCTTCACGCTGGGTCCCATTCCAGCTGGGCAGCCTAAAGGTCCCTCTAGGGCCCTAAAAATGTTTTGAAGGGACTCATTCTTTTCCCAAAAGTGCCTGTGTGGCCTACCACCCCCTTCAAGTTCTGTTTCTACCAGTGCAACATGATTATCCTGCATTTTGTACACAGGTTTGTCTTCTTATAAACGACCAGGCAAGGTGCGCAGCAAAAAGCTGGACCTCTGGAGCAGAGGGTTACCTTGGTGGCAGTCTGGTTTCACTTCAAATGCCCTCAAATCACCCAAAAGGTTTTTGGGGAAAATTATCTTGGTTTGACAACCCACAGAGGGTGTGACATTTCTCTTCTTCACAGTCACGTTGTGAGGCAAGTTGAGTAACTCTTATCCAGTACTTTGGGAGTTACAGTGGAAAGTATTCCTATAAATGTTTCCACAATATTTTTGCTTAATTAAACATTTCACTTCTGCTACTAAGAAATTCCATCAACATTAATCAATAGAAAGAGCCTGAATGTAACTTTGGTCATGGGCAGAAGAATACTGTAAAAAAGACGAGATTTTCTAACCTTTCCTTGTCACTTCCCACTCTTTTAGCACAAGATGAAGGTGAGAGCGCTGAGTGCCCTGGCAGCTCACCAGTAGGTGTATACCCTCCGAGTGCAGCAAACACATAATGGTGACATCCCCTGGGTGAGAAGGATGACGTTTGATCCCCTGCTTTCCCTCCTCGGTTTGTGATTTCCTTGGCGGGGCAGCCGAGTACAAATGCAGACGGATGAACACTAGATGGAGACAGATGCTCCTGCCATTGGGTGTAGAAGATTTCCTGTGGTGAGCTGACATTTCCTATCAAACAAAGAGCTAAGGCTAATGAGGTGCTGACTGTTCTGAAGCAGCAGGAGGATTTAAGCATTAGAGAGGTTTTACTCCCCCCACGTCATCTCAGACCTCAGCAAGCAGCTTTTTTAGGGCTAAATTTGAGCTTTGCTCTCATGTGAATGCCGTATTAGTTCATAGCAGAGATGCAGGGTATATGGGACGTTGCGTAAATCGTGGTTTCACAGGGGTGATTCCAAGGAAAGGGTAACTTTCATTAATCTCTTTCTACTTTGTCCACACCTGCCATCAGAGGTCTTTGCTAAAACTAGAATTGTATTTGTCTTTTGTGACCTACCTTCCCTTTTTCATAATATGTCCTGAAGATACATACTCACTGCAGCACTGGAAACAAACCATGTAAAAGAAGAGGTAGGTGAAAGATTTGGAGTTGGGATGAGATAAACATCTGGAAGTTTAGAGCTTTTTCAGAATGAATCAAACTATCCACCTACCTGAAGCTTTCAGCAGTCTTGTGGTAAAAAGCTCATGTGTAAGTCAGGCATGATAGATGGAGGTATGTTAATAATTCTGGGTTAGAGATGTCCCTGTCCTTCAGATAAGCATCTGTGAACTTTCTGTTTTGAAAATGACATCTGGTTTTGAATACAATAGTTATTAATCGATTTAAAAGAAAACACCAAAACTACTACTAGAAACTAACAAACAAGCACTTCTAATCTCAAGGGGACGTTCAGTGTCCAGAAGAGTCCCAAAGGTTTTGCTTGCTCTTTTTTTTTTTTTAAAACTCATCTCTGATTTTTGGTCTTTGACAAAAAACCTTTGAAAGAGAAAATGATCTCATCTGGAATTGCACAAGAGCTGGCCTGTGGGAGGTGACAGAGCCTGGTAAGGGAAAACAAGGATGCTGCAGGACGTGAGTCCCCAGCCTGGTGAGTGTGAGTGAGTCACCATCACATCGGCATCCCCGGCTGCAGTCTTTCACCCTGAGGTCACTGGGAAGTAGCTGACATCTACATGAAAAAAAGGGAGGTGTATTACTGGGCAAGGATGTAAAGAGAATAGGCGTCTTCTGCCAGCTAACACCCTCTCTCACCCAACAAGGTCTGTGTGCCCATACCTGAAACTCAGCTCTGAGCTCTGCTCTGGCCCTGACCAAAAACGTGACTTTGAGGAAATATCTTCAAGGTGGGCCTTCACTCGCCCAGAAGAAGAAAAAAATAATAAATCAAAGATCAGTTCTGCCTGAATCAAAGAGAAACAAAAACAGTATCGGGATTTCTCCTGGGGTAAATGAAATCTTATGAAATGTGATAGACAATGATATACCTCATGATGACAGATAAGGAAAAGGTACACAACAGAGGGGAAAAGTTCACAAAGTTGAATATTTCTTTTGTAAATTATTCATTTTTCCAGGCATACGTTATTTGATTTTTTTTGTACTTCCTCCCCC
>NW_009594454.1:36239-41813 GCF_000690535.1 Cariama cristata | reverse complement strand
ACAAGCTGCCCAGGGAAGTGGTGGAGTCAGTGTCTCTGGAGGTATCTAAAAGATGTATAGGTGTGGCACTTAGGGACGTGGTTTAGTGGTGGACTTGGCCATGCTGCTAGGTTTATGGTTGGACTTGATGACCTTAAAGGTCTGTTCCAACCTAAATGATTCTATGATTCTATCTTTTAAATGTCCTTTTGAAAATGTCTGTGTTCTACTTTTCTGTATATCATTCAGTTCACCCAAATTGTGCCTTACTTGTAGGGGAAGGTGCTATCAATTTAGCTTTAGCTCAAAATAGAAGCCAAGATGTCCGAATCAATGGGCCCCTGGGAGCAAGCAACTCAGTACGAATGGAAACAGGATTTCCCATGCAAGGGGGACAAGGTAAATTCCTTTGGTTTTTGTTTGTTTAGCTTTATACACTTTGAAATTTGTTACTAAGCTAATCATAAAATTCCACTGTTTATAGCAACTAATGTTTGCAGAATTATAATTGCCATTTTAATTAATGTATGTTCTTGTTTCGGTACCTTCAAACCATGTCCGACATTATGTAAACTAAATAGTTGGTTGCATTTTGTCTCACAGACATTGGAGTGATTTGGGTGGGGCAGATTGGTTTGTTTTGGGGTTTTTTGAGGGTTTGGTGGTTTTGGTATGTTGGTTTGATTTTTTTCTTTTTTTACATAAAGGCTGCTAAAGCAGGTGAGTCTAGTATAGTGAATTCACTTTGAAATGTGCACAAGTTACCACAGTCTTACATTTGGCTACCTTTATGAAAATGAACATAAGCCTTTATTCAGAGTACAATAATAAAGTATTTTAGATTGAATCCATTATAATTATGGGAAGGACAGGACACTGTCATTGTTAGTCTCTCTTTTTATTTTCTGATAAACTTTTGAGATCTGATCATAGAAAATTGATTTTCATGGGAGAGGTGTAGTTTCATTAAACTCTACATTTTAGAGCATTGTATATGCATGAGAAGCAATTTTTAACTACAAGAGTCAGATTTTATGAAGAGTTAAGAGAAAGCTACTGTGTAATGTATTTTAATAGCTGAGTCATAAGGCACAATAAATTAATTAGTAGCTTAGTAAATAGGATTTAAAGCAATTCAAAAAACTGGGAGCGTTTTTTGTCCGAGTTAATATAAGATGCATGTGTGGCTGTTGATGAGAAGGAATGTCAAGAACATTTCACCTTTGTAGAAACCTGATTAAACAGTAGTTAAATCATTGTGCTTAACAAGGAATGTAAAACATTTAAAGAAAGGTTTATTTTGAAAGCGGCTGCTCTAATCTTCACTGTGATGATCGTGAGCTTCATTTCCTGCCTGCAGGTCAACAATATAAATGTAAATAGTATAAATATAACAACAGTATAACCAACAGGTCAACAATATAAAACATTTTGTAAAATAGCAGCCTGTGGAAGTGAAACATTGAAAATTTTCTCTCTTGGAACACCTCTGTTACTTTCTAGTATCAGATTTTGCAAAAACCTTAGCACATGTATAACTTTGATACAATCTTGTCACTTGGTGACTTTAGAGGCAAGTCAGGCTCAAATAATTCATGAGTCGGTAGTGTTTCCTTCTATAACCTTTTTAAAGGTTTGGTGCTAAAGGAGAAGCTTCAGCATGACCTTAACTTGTTTGTTTTATACCAGGGAATCTAAGCTTTCAGACAGAGCTATGTGTCCTCAGGTTATTTCAGACAGATAATTCTTAAAGTCTAAAGACATGTTTTATTAACAAATATAATTTTTTTTGGTAAAAAATATATCTAACATTCTTCTTTATGTAAAAACTGCAAGGCTTCATAATTTTCATTTTTATTTTTTAAGGTTTAATAAGAATGAGCAATGCTGCAGCTGTCATGATGTCCCAAAGTGGAAATGTGCCCTCCTCTATGGTGGCAAGTGGTACTAGTGCTGAGCTACAGCCAAGAACACCTCGGCCTTCCTCACAGCCAGGTGGTAAAATTTAGTCACAGTACTGACCTGAAAATGTTCTTGAATTTTTGTTCTTCAGCACACAGGCTTGAGTGTCTGTTCATAAGAGTACTCCAGAATTGTACTGGAGTATTTGCCCTGCCCTTTTTGGGAGTTACTCTTTTTGTGGAACCCTACCTGCCTACATTAATCTAGTAAAACTTTTCAAATCATTTGGGTTCAGGAGGGGTACGTAGACTGGCAGTTTAAGGATTGGGCAGCTGAGGGGTGTGAATGTTTAGGGTTTATTCTTCACAATTCTGCCAGTACAAATTACTTGCATTTTGAGACTACAGAAAAGGGGCAGGGGTTATTGTTCCTCCATGAAATGGTGGCAGTACTTGCCAGCTTCTGTAGATCTCTGCAGTATTTATTCTTACAGACATCATTTTTCATAAATGTGTTAAATATTCTGGGAATATTAGTTCATGATACCATCTTCATTCCTTGTTGTGCCACTTCTTTTAACTGGTAGGCATAACAGCCCCAACAAGTGGGTTGTACATACAAACTGGGGGATGAGAGGCTGGTGAGCAGCCCCGCGGAAAGAGATCTGGGGGTTTGGGCTGATGGCAAGTTGAATAGGAGTCAGCAGTGAGCCCTGGCAGCCCAAAGGGCCAGCCCTGTCCTGGGGTGCATCAAGCACAGCACAGGTAGCCAGTCGAAGGAGGGGATCCTCTGCACTGCACTGGTGCAGCCCCACCTCGAGTACTGAGTGCAGTTTTGGACGCCTCAGTATAGGAAGGACACCAAACTACTAGAGTGTGTCCGGAGGAGGGCAACCAAGATGGTGAAAGGTCTCGAGGGCAAGACTTACGAGGAGCGGCTGAGGTCACTTGGCTTGTTCAGCTTGGAGAAGAGAAGGCTGAGGGGTGCCCTCATCACAGTCTACACCTTCCTCAAGGGGGGCAGCAGAGGGGGAGGTGCTGATCTCCTCTCTCTGGTGACCAGCGATGGGACACAAGGAGCTGGAATGAAGCTGCGTCAGGGGAAGTTCAGATTGGACATTAGGAGAAGGTTCTTCCCTGAGAGGGTGGTCGGTCCCTGGAACAGGCTCCCCAGGGGAGTGGTCACGTCACCAAGCCTGTCAGAGTTCAAGGAGCATCTGGACGATGCTCTTAGTCATATGGTTTAGTATCAGGTAGTCCTGCGAGGAGCACGGGGATTTGGACTCCAATGATCCTTGTGGGTCTGTTCCAATTCTGTGATTCTACAATTCTAAGTGTGTAAAAGGCTTACATTACTCTGTAGCAACAAGCGCTGTGGAGCTATTGTGCTTTACTGTAGAGATTATACATTGGTAAGACCTGGCTTCTCAGGATTTCCAAACATTTTGAAAACTTTTAGAGCATTATCTGCTCTGTCTGTTGGAGAAATTGGAACACTGGAGCGTGAATTTTTATGCAGTGTAAGCAAATGCAAGCAAGCAATTTACCCTTTCTTGTTTTGGGGTGGGTTTTGTCTACAGTAGGTTATTTTTTTTACTTTTCTTTGCTATTTTAATAGATGCAATGGACCCACTCTTATCTGGGCTAAATATCCAGCAGCAAAATCATCCATCTGGATCTTTAGCTCCCCAGCTCCATTCAATGCAGTCAGTTCCTGTAAACAGGCAGATGAACTCAGCCAACTTTCAGCAGCTACAGCAGCAGACGCAGTTGCAGACACGTCCTCCCCAGCCACATCAGCAGCCACAGCAGGGTATTCGACCTTCATTTACTTCACCAGCACAGGTTCCAGTTCCCCCTGGCTGGAACCAGCTTCCTTCTGGAGCACTTCAGCCTCCTCCAACCCAGGGAGCATTGGGTACATTGACAGTAAACCAGGGTTGGAAAAAGGCCCCGTTGCCTGGACAAATGCAGCAGCAACTTCAAGCAAGACCATCTCTAGCGACAGTACAAACTCCTACTCATCCTCCACCTCCATATCCTTTTGGAAGCCAGCAAGCTTCCCAGGCTCACTCAAACTTTCCCCAAATGAGCAATCCTGGCCAGTTTACTGCTCCTCAAATGAAAAGCCTTCAGGGAGGGCCCTCAAGGGTTCCTACGCCACTACAACAACCCCACCTGACCAACAAGTCTCCTGCTTCCTCTCCCTCCTCCTTCCAGCAGGGATCTCCTGCATCATCTCCAACAGTTAACCAGACGCAGCAGCAGATGGGACCAAGGCCTCCCCAGAGTAGCTCGCTTCCCCAGGGATTTCAGCAGCCTGTCAGTTCTCCTAGTCGTAATCCTATGGTGCAACAGGGGAACGTACCCCCCAACTTCATGGTGATGCAGCAGCAAAACCAAGGTCCACAAGGTTTACACCCTGGTTTAGGAGGTAAGAAGTACTGAGACCTTCTTTTATTTTAAAAAGAAATTAAACATAAAATGGCTAGAACTAATGTTGCTGTTAGTTTTGAAAAGATCCTTTAAAAGACACAATAAAGACATAGATTCAGTATAATGTGGGTATGGGTGAATTAGCATCAGCATCACTTCATTTCTATTACCTATCTGTGTCCTGCAGAGTCACAGTGATAACTTAAGGGTAGACTCTGGGCCACTGCAGAAAGAAATTGCTGTATGCAGTTGCTGGTTGTGAGTGCCAGTCGTCCTCTTGACAATTCTTCTGTTGCCTTTAAGCAAGTTCAGGATATTCAGAGATGCTCTGGGTTTTTTGGTTTGGTTTGGGGTTGTTCTTTTTCGGGGGGGAGGGACGATGGGGGATTTTTTTTTTGAGAGAGAGGCAGCGTAATAAAAACAAATGAACATTTTCTTTCTTTCTTTAGCTTCCTCTGTCACCATTTACGTTTTCTACTACAGAAGTGAGGCATTATTTTGCATCTTCCTTTCTAAGTTGTGGATGTCTCTTCTTGACCCTGTCTTTATTTGTCATCAATTTCTTCCCATATAAAAGAGGAAAGAGCTGTTACTGCCATGCTGTTGTACTCTCTATTCTGAAACTAGGAGGTCAAGGGACGTTTTAACTTCCCCTTTGGCTGTGTTGTCTTTAGTTTTCTCCTTGGACCTCCACACTCGCATCTTTTACTTACTACTCCTAGAATTCTTCTCTAACAGGGAAGGAATTTCATTTGTCAATCTCAAGATCTCTTTTGTGTCCTTGGTGTTTTTCCCCTTGAGTCTTTTGTAGTTCTGTGACAGACTTGCAGCACTTCTCTCTGCTCACTCATCTGTTCATCTTTGTCTTGAATGGCTGCTCTCAGATACCTATACACAAGCTCTTGCTTAAGTCTTTGAAATATTTTCTTTCTGTACTTATAAAATATGCACCATATTCTTTGTCCGTCTACACACACACATGTATATATTCTAGTTTCCTGCATTCTCACATTGTGCGTCTGAAATCTGTCCAAAAAGCTGTAAGAAATACCTGTTTCTTGGTCTGCTGATCTGGACAAGCTTCTCGTTTTCACTGTTTGTATCATGGATCTCATTTGAATTCAGATGAATTAGATTCAGATGCATCGTCTCCATTTCAAGGTTCTCCTCTTCCAGACCATTCTTAGGATCTGCCAGTGCCCTATACTTGGTATATCTTACCTGGTCTCCATCTGGAAGCAGTTATTTATTATTTATT
>NW_009594454.1:34620-36208 GCF_000690535.1 Cariama cristata | reverse complement strand
TCACTTTCCCCTACTGTTTTCCCCCCCCAGCCGTATGTCCCCACCAGGAATCATTTCCTCTAGGTAGCATAGCAATGACCTTTAGGTAGTATAACCTCTATATTCTCCTTCCTTTCTAGGTAAACCTACTACAAACAAAACCCTACTTTTTTTGACTTAAAAATGACGCCCCAAATAAACTATCAAAATCCATTGTTTGGACTCACTGTAGACCTTATTGCTAAAATGGATAATCCTGCTGTGAGCTATTTCTTCAGCTGATTTAAAAAGATAGGATTCCATTGGTTTCAGCAAAGCTGTGTTGCTTCCGCTTGCTGAGGTTTTTGCCTGGCTTCTGTGCATGCTCATTCCTTGCTGCAATTTATATGTTAATTAAGTTGTAATTACAAATTTTGCAATTTTTAAGCCATCTTGCATTTAAAGGTTTGGTGTAAATGAATACATTAAAATGCTTTCCATTTCACCTAGTTAATTTAGCAAATCAGAATTTATATTAGATTTGGGACAGACAGGCCAAGTTAACACTGCTTTTTTCTCAGTTTGAGCATTCCTATGTGCAAAACTTTTGTAAATGTTTAGCAGAACTAAAACTAGAGTCTGGTGATGTGATGTTTCAAGAAGTATATGTTCCATATTTCCAGATGTGTCTTGTTATTTGACCTGTAAACTTGATGATCTTGAAATATTAATTGCAACCTAAGACCAGATTAATTAACACAAGCAATACAATTAAGTGTGCAAGAAAGCTGTAGCTGTAGAAGGAACCAAAGTCAAATTCTGGCTGTGTATCACGGGTCAGAAAAACAAGGGAGGACAGGGTTGCTTCTAGGTCTGTGTCATCGTCTATTTGACAGTGAGTTAAAAAGAAATGGGTTTTATTAAATCCATTTATACTGCTGCTCATGTTGCTAGGTAGAGGGAGAAGGTTTTGCTCTCTGTCCCAGGACAGCAGTGATCTTTTGATATGTCAAAAGCGTGGGCATTGCGCCAGATAGGGACCTGATAGAATTACTTGCTCTTGCAGTAGGAACAACAGGGTTACTTGAATGACTCTGGACCTGCTGTCTCATGAGGTTACTTAGCCCACTGTGGGCTGAGAAGTTATCCTGAGTGTGCATACACACAGCAGCAGTGCAAAGGAGTGCTAAGGAGTGTGTACTTGTGTGTTATGGTGAGAGCTGATGTTGAGAGGAGCACATCACTGTAACAAAATTACAAGTTATTTGTGTTTGCATACACAGAGTAAGGGCCTGATTAGAGCTGAGATGCAGTAGAGAAGAAAACAGCAAACTATGTTACTTGAATTTCTAGTTTCTGAAAAGTCAAATGTGGACTTTTTACCTTCTCTGTTGGGTAAGCTTTGTACTTAAATTACAATTTGAACTGAGTCATAGTAGCTCGTTAGGCAGAATTATTGCACGGATAAGAACTAGAAATATCTTCAGTGGGTTTCATATATTGGCAAAACCACTTTCTGCCTAAACCTGTAATGTGACAGTACAGACTCAAAGGTATTCTTCCAATCATACTCCAATTACAGATTTTCTCTTTTTTTTTCTTCCTGTTTTCTGTACTTACTAATAAGAAA
>NW_009594454.1:11013-34589 GCF_000690535.1 Cariama cristata | reverse complement strand
GTTTTTGCTCAGTAGTGCCCAAGCGCCTCCCCCCCGGGTTCCCTGCAGGCCAGGCTAGCCAGAACTTCATGCAAGGTCAGGTGCCTTCCACAGCTCCAGGAACACCAGTGAACAACGGAGCGCCGCAGCTGCAAACTAGCCAAAATGTGCAGCACTCAGGTCTGTTTGGAATGTGCTCTTCCTCAGTTTTTTCTTTTTTGTAGAAAATTACACCTTTACTTGTGTAATACGTACCAAAACATTAAACTCTTGTCAGTAGTAGGGAGTTAGCTAGCTCGGGCTGCAGGGGCGTTCTGTGTGTATTGCTAAGAGAGGGAAAGAAAAGCAGGAGGCTGCTCATGTTTTTCAAACAACCCAACTATTACTGATTAGGACTGTGGTACTAGGATCCAGAAGTATCTGGTGAGAAATTGAATGGAAGTAGCACTGAAATTTGGAGGCTAGGGCTAATAAAGATACAACACAAAAGGAACTTCTTGTCCAGAAAAAAAAAAAAAAAGTGTTATTATCTAGAAGCAGAACAGTAAAATAATCCTGTTCTACTTTGAAAAGATTATTTATTAGTTCCTTTAAAATCTTTGGAAGTGCCTTACAGTCAGTCCTGTAAAAATTAAATCTTTAGTTCACAAATGTCTCCATTTAACAATTTGATTATTAGCCTTTTGTCAGAATTGTGGATACCCTGATAATGTCATTTCATCAGTACTCCATGTGTATTTATTTTTTAACCCATTATAAAATAACCTCAGGGTTTGAAGCTTATTTTGGTTAGGAATTATTCTATTGAGTTAAGTGATACAATGGAAGATTTTCAAACTTACATACAGATAGCAACTGATATTAAATTTCTGTTATGTCTTCTGCAGTGTGGTACACAGGAAGTACCAGTCAAAGTGTTTATTTTGAGAAGAATGATGTTCTGAAAAGTAACATGTATCTGTAGCATCAAACACTGCATCACAGGACTGCAAATATATCAGATATTCCAGTTCATTGGAAAAGGGAGGAAAACAGTTTTGGAGTACTTCTTCAACATCAAAAGTTGTGAAAACTCTTGTACCACTCTAATCAGTTTCTTACTGGCAACTTTTTTTTTTTTTTTTTTTTTTTTTTAAGGTGGCCAAGGATCTGGACCTCCTCAAAATCAGATGCAAGCACCACATGGCCCACCAAATATGATGCAGACCAATCTAATGGGACTTCATGGAAATATGAACAACCAGCAGGCTGGTGCTAGTGGGGTGCCACAAGTTAACATGGGCAACATACAGGGACAGCAGCAGCAAGGACCACAGTCTCAGCTTATGGGAATGCATCAGCAAATTGTATCCTCTCAAGGACAGATGGTAAACATTCAGGCTCAGGGATCGCTGAACCCTCAAAACCAGATGATACTTTCTCGAACTCAGCTCATGCCGCAAGGCCAAATGATAGTGACACCACAAAACCAAAATCTTGGTCCTTCTCCCCAAAGGATGACCCCACCTAAACAGATAATTCCCCAGCAGGGACAACAGATGATGTCTACACACAATCAGATGATGGGACCTCAGGGTCAGGTCTTGTTACAGCAAAACTCGATGATGGAACAGATGATGACCACTCAGATGCAAGGAAATAAGCAGCCTTTTAGTAGTCAAAACCAGTCCAATGTTATGACGGGGCCAGCTCAACTGATGAGAGGACCAACCCCAAACATGCAAGGAAACATGGTGCAGTTCACTGGGCAGATGATGGCACAGCAAGGCCCTGTGAATGGTAATCCTTCTCAGGTTATGGGAATTCAAGGGCAAGTTTTAAGACCCACTGGACCTAGTCCTCACATGTCTCAGCAACTTGGGGATACTAGTACTACAACAAATAATGACGTGAACTTGACACAGATGTTACCTGATGTTCCTGTGCAGCAGCCAAACATGGTGCCTTCTCATATGCAAGCAATGCAAGGAAACAACAATGCTTCAGGGAGTCATTTCTCTGGCCATGGGCTGCCTTTCAATACGGGGTTTAGTGGAACGCCAAATGGGAATCAGATTTCCTGTGGGCAGAATCCTGTTTTTCCTGTAAATAAAGATGTTACGCTCACAAGTCCGCTCTTGGTTAACCTTCTACAAAGCGATATATCAGCAGGACACTTTGGTGTGAACAACAAACAAAATAATCAGAATGCCAGCAAGCCGAAGAAGAAGAAGCCTCCTAGGAAGAAGAAAAATAATCAACAACTAGAGCAAACCACGTAGGTTTAATATTACATTGTTTTTATAAGGGGCCTGAGGAAGCTCCACATTGGCAATTTGTCAATATTTTTTCAGCAAGCATGAGGTGAGAAAGGACCTGTATTATTTCATATTCTAGCAGTTTCTCTCAAGAGTTAAATGATAACCCACTGGCAAGTCTGCCACTGGAAAGTTTGTTCAAGATAAAAAACCCCAAACAAACATGAAAACATCCCAGCTCTGTTATAAACCCAATTATAACAGCACTGTTCCTTACATTTATTGGGTAAAGGAAGTGTAGAATGTGGCACATGGTGCCACAGGCCTTGGAAGCGGAGGCTGCCTTTTATAAGCAGTCTGACAGCCACTATCAAAGGTTGGGAAGTACTTTCAGAAGAATTAGAAGCTTCCATATTACATGTGCAGTAGAGATTTTTGTTTGTTTGTTTCCTACATTGTATGTATATCCTGACATGTTTCTGCCTGGAATTGCGCTGGACTTCTCTCTTAGTTGAAGCTGCAGCTAGAATTTAGAGGGAGGAGTCTGATACTTTCTGGGTGTGAGGATAACAAGCCCAAGCAGTGCTGGTCTTCCTCGCCTAGGAGAGATCAGGAAGGAAAAAAACCCACAACTCTTGAGAGGGAAGAGGCAAATGGATAATACTGAGAGATAATGAATGAATCTATGTGTTTAGTGGCAATATGAGACTGCTGAATCTCTTCGTTCCTCTTTGGCCAGCATATTCTTCATTGGCCAGCTGTGCTGTAGCCTTTTGCTGTTGACAGTCTGCGCATACCAGCACAGGGTGGTAGACTACTGCTGTTGTATCATTATTCGGCTGAAATGGTAAAGGCAGATACGCTATATCTAATTATTCTGATGCTGCAGATGAGCCACAGGCACATTGACAGGAATCCACCTGATGGAACTTCTGGGGATTGTTTCCAGTTTGCTTTAGAAAAAAATGGAAAAACTTTGCACAGAAAATTTTAACACAGGATTATCCAAATTTCAAAGTTAAATTCTTAAGAAAACCCAACCAAACAAAAAGGTAGCAATGGCACATTAAGCTACTGTGTGGCTCTGGTTCCACCAGTCCCGCTCCTTTGAGTAATCATTATACGCCTTTAACCTGAAGTTTATGCTGCTTTTTTCAGAGATAGATGTCCAGTTCAGTGCAAAGAGTGGATGGCATTCAAGTACTAAGCAACTGTTCAATATTGTATTTTTTCCTTTGGTTATTCAGTGTGTAGCCCCAACATGCATTTTCTGCACAGTGTCAAGATTCCTTCATGAAAATGGACTTAATTTTCTCATGGACATTTTAGTTCTGAAACAACTCGCATCATCTATAGCAAGTGATCTTTCTGACAGTCGTTAATTGGCTTAACTAGTACTAAAATAAAATGCAGGAGTTGTTATGTGCATTTTACAGGTGCAGAAATGTTCATAGCAAAGGTAAAGCAAAGCATGCTAATTTAATAGGCTTTGAGAAAAGTCTTTCAAATACCTGCGATGTAATTATATGTGGTCATGGTGTGGCCTATCAGCTCAACACTGTGCCAAAACAGGCCATGTGATTTCAGATTAAATCCAAAGGAGTACACAGCCTATGGCCAGCTGTGAAAACCTGGTTGAATTAACTCAGCTAGAACCAAGTGGCCAATGTGTGGGTAGACTGTGACTTTGGGGTGACTTGGAAACCGTAACTGAGATACCAGCTCCTCCCTTGCAGTGCCTAAGTCTTTATGCCTCATCGGCTTTTGAGATGCATAGAACAGGGCTCCTTCATGCCCAGGTGGGCGGTCGCGGGCAGCCGCGATCACTGCTGTCCAGTGCTGCCGTGTGGAGCAGGACAGGTCTATGAGGAAGGCCATCGGCGATGGCATGCAGAACTTTCTGGCTTTGATAGTGGTTGGCTACATGGAAGGGAGGTATGTGAGGGCATGTAGGTGTCTTCATTTTGCCATTCCAGAAATTTTAAGTGCAGGTAATTTGGCAAGAGTGGGTTGTAACAGTATATTGCACAAGGCAGTGTTGTGTAGTCCAGTTGTAAAGAACAGTAGTAGCATAACGGTAGAACGTCCGTCTTCCTGCTTTTGATCCATTAGATCCTGCAGAAAGTCTCAGATAAATAGCAAGCAGATATTTTCTTGTTTGTTGTTCACCTGGCATTCAAAGCTATCCAGATGTCTTTCAAAGAATAACAGTGTCCTAGTTTTATTTGCATCAAAAACATTCATGTTGCATAGCCAGTACCCAACAGCAATTTGTATAGTACCAGTAGGCACTGGTGATAATTTGCAGCAAAGTAAAAATATGCAAGCCTTGAGCACTATTAGTCATCTGCACCTCCCGTGGAAAATTGATTTGTTTGTTTGTTTTTCCCCAAATCAAAGACAAAAATGGCCTTGTATTTCTAGGTAGGAAAGATCTGATGGTATGTGTAAAAAATAAAATGCTTCAATTTTAAATAGATTCCAACAAAATAATAGTAACCACTGCTGTAGCAAGCTGTCTTGCCATGGAAATGACAGAGGATTCAGAGGGAGCAGAAGAGTTGGCACTCTCTTCTGAAAAGAAACTCTGTTAATCGTTAAAAGGAGAGCCTTGTTAGGATTTTGTTTTCATTGGTCTTACTGATGATCACTCAGCTTCAGTGTGGCCTGGGAATATCAATAAAGAGATACATAAAGCTCTCCTCTGAGCTTACAAAGCCCCACTAGACTATTTGCTTGTTAAAAGGTTTTCACAGTAAAAGAAGCCTAAATTACAGCTTTTCTATTGAACTATGACAGCTCAAAGAATTCCTACCTGTTAAATAAAGCTTTTTATCAGTTTTTGGTGTACTTAACAAAGGAAATACCACTTTGTACTTACTCTGTCACTTAAATTTTCAGTGAACATTCTCTTGCTACCTCTCTTCTCACCTGCAGCATGCTGTTTTGGCACCTGATACGGATTAGCATTTTGTTTCTTTATGGGCTATATATTAATCTCTTTATCCTTGCAGGAGCATTAAGAACGGAGCTACCCTTGTAAATGTTTTTGAGATTGTTCTCCAGCAAAAGGAAGGCGACTGCAGTGAAAGCTGGCTGTAACACCTTCCTGCTTCATTTGCTCTCAGCTTCCCTAGCATCATTAGGCAAGCTCAGCATTTTCCTGTCTTGGGATTGCTGATTCTTTTAAATCTGATTTGAATCACTTTCTTTTGCGTCAGAGGCTAATAGGATGCTCTTCATCTCAGCTTCTCTGTCATTCTTCCTCAGAAATTTTAGAATTCAGAGCAGCAAATCTTGAGTGGGAATGCAGATAATTTGATAAATGTGCTAAAAATGATTCTGGTTTTTTTTCTTAGAAATCCTTTCTGAGCTGTAATAATGCAGTAACAAAAGTACCGTTAGTAATATGGTTTGTAGACTGAGCCATATTGGAATGTAAATAGGATAAATGAGCTATTGAAAGAGTTTTTATTCAGCTAAGTCTAAAATAGTTTTAAGAGTTTACTTAATTGAGCAACTCAGCATTAGAATGAAAACCAAGACATTTTGGAAAAGTAGGTTGTTTAAAAGTGATTTCGTCTGTTTTCTGAACCTGAAGACTGTAGGGAATGGGGTGTAAACTGAGGAAAAAGATACTAGATGAAATGTGATTGTAGACAAAACGTGTTAGTTAATTCTATTAAATACATGTACAAACAAACAGTTGTTTAATGTTCGCCTGTCCGCAGACCATAAGCATTTTGTGTGCTGGTAGAACAGAAAT
This sequence comes from Cariama cristata, assembly GCF_000690535.1. NCBI lineage: Eukaryota > Metazoa > Chordata > Aves > Cariamiformes > Cariamidae > Cariama > Cariama cristata. The sequence continues at coordinate 28,607 of NW_009594454.1, read as the reverse complement.
AATACAGTCAGTAAAATCACGTCTGGCATTTGGATTTGCAGTATCCAGTGTGAAGTGTGATGTGCAGATGGTGAACAAGACAAAGAAGTTTTTCTCAACCAGATTCAGAGAGCTTTCAGCCATAGGTCTGGAGGTGACAGTCCCCCTGTACCCATGAGAAATGAAACTCATTTAGCATCAGAGGACGAGTGCCTTTCTATAAAAGCAAAAGTTGTTGCAGAGCTTTGTACCATGTTGGCAGGGCTGGTTCTGCTTGCATCTATACTGTAATTTTATTTTTGCACAACTTATTTCAGCATCTACAGCCCTTTTTGTTTTGGGTTTGGGTTTGGTTTTTTTTTGGTCTTCTGGAGTTGTTTCTCTACTCTTACCTAATGTGCAGTTGTTTGGTTTTGTTTCTTTTTTTTTTTACATCCAAAGCAATAGGAAAGAAGAACAAATACAGAATATTTGTCCCTCTCACACAAACTTCTCATCTTGCTTGTTATTCGTATTCAGAATTTGGGTTTTGTTGATGAGTGGTGATTGGCAAATATGCCCAGTGAATTTCAGCTACATTCAAAATTCAAGTTATGTTTCAATTTTCCAGCGATTACAGTAGCAGTCTTTCCTACAATAACTGCTGTTCTTTGCTAGCAAGCAAAACTCATGTCTCTTTTGCACGGTTTGTACAGCTTGCCCGATTAGACCCATCTGGCAGGAGATGTTTTCTAAGAATCAGTTTTGCACCATGATTGTTTTCTAGGTTAAACCTGTTTGTGCAGTGACGCTCTGCATCGGCTTTTCTCTAATCTTTAACTGTAGCAGTTTTAATCTCCCACCATTATAAAGAAATCATAAATAGCAAAATTACAAATTTAAGATTGTGTTCACAGTTTTAGGCAGTTATTCCAGTTCATGTTGGTGGTACCTACATCAAAGGCTGCAGGCCCTCTGGGTGATTTTGCTGCCAGGATTTTTGTTCATTTATGGCTGCTAATATAACACTTCTGGGGCATGCGTGTGCATTTTGCCAGTTTTCATCAAATTTATTGGTGGAGGCGTGTAAGCCTACAACAACTACCTCACAAAAATTGGTAGTGTGTGGGATTAGACAAAAGGTTTAACTCCAAATGCTTTCCTTGGCACAGTGCTTGGAACAGTTGTTTGCCCCATTTCTTACCTTTCTTCTCTCTTGGTTTATGTTCCCCTCCAGTTTTGACCCACGAAAGTTCAGGGACTTTAAAGTCAAACACTACTTTTTGAATGCTATTTAGGTAGTTAAGAGGACATTAGAACAGACCTGGGTCTCTCCACGTCAGCTGTACAGATGCCAGAAAGTGGTACTCAAATAAAATTAGATAAGATAGATTTCTCTGCCTTCATATACTTCAAATATTAATTTTGCTGAAAATTTCTATTGTCTTTGGCATTTCTGCCTGTCTTTGTTGGCAGTGGGCTTATTTTGATCTCTTAAATTTAACTCAGAGCTTTTATTACATAGATCTCCCTACAGCCTTCATATATTCATGAAGCTAATAAGCAGTTAAGGTCTTTTACTTTTCATCCCTCTTTGTCTTACATCATCTGACTGTATATATTGATGGCTATAGAAACTTGTTTTTTTCTAAGTCTGCAAAAACTATCTTGATTCAGTGGAAGTATTGGGCATTGAATCTGAACAATTCTAAATTGTCCTAGAGAGTCTCCTGGATCATCAGGTATCCCTGGAGAAGGACTTGGGGGTACTGGTGGATGAAAAACTGAATATGACTTTGCCATGTGCGCTGGCAGCCCGGAAAGCCAACTGTATCCTGGGTGGCACCACTGGCAGCATGGCCAGGAGGTTGAGAGGATTCTGCCCCTCTACTCCACTCTGGTGAGACCCCCCCCTGCAGTACTGCCTTCAACTCAACACAAGAAAGACACAGACCTGCTCGAGTGGGTCCAGAGGAGGCCACGAAGATGATCCGAGGGCTGGAGCACCTCTGCTGTGAGGACAGGCTGAGAGAGTTGGGGTTGTTCAGCCTGGAGAAGAGAAGACTCTGGGGAGACCGTAGAGCAGCCTTCCAGTACCTAAAGGGGGCCTACAGGAAAGATGGGGAGGGTCTCTTTTATCAAGGAGTGTAGTGATAGGGCAAGGGGTAATGGTTTTAAACTGGAAGAGGGAAGATTTAGATGAGACATAAGGAAGAAATTCTGTACCGTGAGGGTGGTGAGACACTGGCGCAGGTTGCCCAGAGAAGCTGTGGCTGCCCCATCCCTGGAAGAGTTGAAGGCCCGGGTGGGGGGGGCTTTTTTTTGGTGGAAAGGGGTCCCTGCCCATGGCAGGGGGGGTTGGAACTGGGTGGGCTTTAAGGTCCCTTCCAACCAAACCATTCTGTAATTCTATGATCACTTACGGAGCCTCAGTGTCCCACAAAGGTCTGTGCTCTGGCAAGTGACTTGTGATATCTGGTATCTCAGTGCATTTTTGCTGTGATGTTAACACAGGTCACTGATACCCTGAGCAAGTCACTTCTGGGTACAATACTGGAAGAAACGGTGCTACCATTAAAATACATTTCTATGCATCTACCCGTGATACTCATCTATACAGATGTCACAGCAGTATTAGAGGGAAACCTGTTTAAATATCCATTGCATTCTCTTAGTTATAAAACTCAAGGCAGAAACAAAGGAAAGAAATACTTAACATCAATAGTGCACCAGGCAACTTGTTTCCTTTTTGGTAGTATGTAAGGCACAGGAATGACTGTCAGCAGACCTGGGCTCTGTGTTCAAGTTTGTCATGTTATACCAGAGGTTGTGGTGCATTTTAGGGAGTTACTTGCAGGTCTGTGAAACATGCTAGGAATTGATTCCTTGAGTACTTGGTTATGGAAGCAGAACTCAAACACTGATGTGAGGGCTGGATCTTAATTGTAATTAATTTTCTTTCAGTTCTTCAGAACCACGTCCAGCTGGCCTGGAGGAGAGTGATCAGTCATCGATGTCTGGAGAACAAGGAATGAATTTAGATAATTCAGGCCCTAAACTTCCAGATTTTGCAAGTAGGCCACCAGGTAGGAGGATTTTTCTGTGGAGAGCTTTTAACTGTTCTTTGTGACAGTTCTGTTTTATTTGTGTTTTCACACATTCAAGTCCAAAGCTTTTTTTCCTCCTAGTAATTAATTGGTACTGTTTAAGTGTTTTCTTCGAATTAGCTCAAAATGAAGAGGTGGCCACATTCTCATGTGTCATCCTGGAGGTATCGTATTGAATACTGTAGTTATTCAGCAATAACATAATTGATTAAAAAATCTGTATTTCTAGCTGTAGCACAGACTGCCTTAAAACTTTAGCATTAACCAATAGCTGACTTTTCAGAATTAAGAAATAGAGATTGCAGTTGGAATTATCCTTTGCACATAGGGAGGATTAAATCCAAAGTCCGCAAAGGAATTGATATGTTATAAGCCACGTGGGTGGTTCTTAGCATTGTTTTGGCCAAGTAATACATGGCAGGTTCTACTTTGTACACCAGAAGATGTCAGATCTATAGCAGGTATGCTAGTCCATGTCCTATAGGGCCTGTCAAACTCTTAAGTTTGTTTTAAGGAGTCTTTATTAGTGAAAGTGCATTTGTAAGTGAAAGCAAGCCCACAGACAGTTGCAGAGAGTTTTCCAGTGGCATGAATCTGGAGTAATAGCTAGTAGCTGATACAATACACTAAGAGATCTCCAACTAAATGTCATGGAAATCATTCATACATAAGTAAAAGTATTTTTAAGAATTAAGTAAAATCTTTGTCCTTATTTGTAAAACCTGTTTCATTAATGTGGCTCTTGCATAAGATAAACAGGCTCCTGGCTATACTTTCTGTCTGATCCTGTTCGTTACAGAAATTCTGCTTTCTTTGATCTTTGGTTGGTTTTAATGAATGTATCATCTTGTTGTCTTAGGTTATCCATCTCAGCCAGTGGAACAAAGACCACTTCAGCAGATGCCACCTCAACTCATGCCACATGCGCAGCAGCCACAGCCACAGCAGCAGCAGCCGCCACAGCCATCACCACAGCAAGCCCAGGTACCACCACAAACACCACAGCAGCAGCAGCAGATGATGATGATGCTTATGATGCAGCAAGATCCCAAATCAGTCAGGCTTCCTGTACCACAAGGAGTTCACCCACCTAGAGGGCCTCTGAATCCAGATGCTCAACGAATGCCAATGCAGCAGAGTGGTAACATGCCAGTAATGGTTAACCTCCAAGGTCCTGGATCAGTGCCTCCATCTCCTGATAAACAAAGAATTTCCTTGCCAGGCAATCCTCCTCTGGGAAATAATGCAAGAAAAATGGTTTATCAAGATAACGTACAGAATCCTTCCAGCTCACCTCTTGGAGAGGTTTCATCGGTGTCCTCCCTTCCAGAAGGAGGTGGAGCTGAAGGCCCCCCAGCATCAGGAGCTCAGAATAATTTGCCATCTCATTTAGTAGTTTCACAGAACCAGTTAATGATGACAGGACCCAAACCTGGACCATCACCACTTTCAGCTGCCCAAGGTGCAAGTCCCCAGCAGCAATCTAATTCTCTGCCTAGTGCTCTTACACACCATTTTCCAAACGTTGCCACCCCGTCACAAACTTCAAGGCCTAAAACCCCAAACAGAGCAAGCCCAAGGCCATACTATCCTCAGACTCCTAATAACCGTCCGCCTAGCACAGAACCGTCAGAAATCAGCTTGTCTCCAGAGCGACTCAATGCTTCTATAGCTGGTCTGTTCCCTCCACAAATTAATATTCCTTTACCTCCCAGGCCAAATCTCAATAGAGGATTTGATCAGCAGGGCCTTAATCCCACTACTTTGAAGGCCATTGGGCAAGCCCCATCAAATCTCACAATTAACAATCAGTCTAGTTTTGCTGCTCCACAGTCACACAAATTGGAAGGTGTGGTCATTAATTCAGGAAAACAAACCAACGCTGGAGGAACAAAGAGAGCAAGTCCAAGCAATAGTCGAAGGTCCAGTCCTGGATCTAGTAGGAAAACTACACCAAGCCCTGGCAGACAGAATTCAAAAGCAGCTAAATTATCATTGACAACTCAGCAGAATCCACCTCTTTTACAGAACGTGGAATTACAGAGAAATATGATGGCTGGTCCCTCTTCTTTGCCAACACCTGTGACTACAAGTTTTCAAAATAATAACATGCTAAATAATCAGAATCCTGCCATTTCTGTACCTGCTATGGTTGGGATTCCTGAAGACAATAAAGAGACCCTTAGTGTGCCTCAAGATAACGAGTGTCAAAGTGCACAAGGTGTCCAAGGTAACAAAGAGCAGCCCAGTATTGAACTAAAAGGTATTCCTACTCCAGAAATGAGAATGTTAGTTCCAGAAGAACAGTCAAAAAAAGATGGGCAGGCCTTAGACACCAGTAAGCTTCCAGTCTTGGAGGAAAGTAAAACCATGGTATCTCCAGCTGTGAGGGAGGCACCGACGTCTTTAAGTCAACTTCTTGATAATTCTGGTGCTCCTAATGTAACCATTAAGCCCCCTGGGCTAACTGGTCTTGAAATGGCACCAATAGTCACCACTAGTGAGGAGCTAAAGAAGATAGCTGTCATTCCTCCACTGCAAGATTCGTCCTCGAGTAAAGAGCCATCTAACTCACTTAGCTTGCCTCAAAATACTGAGCCCTGTTCAAATCCAGGGCACCAGGAACTGGGAGAAATAAACTCAAACGTTGCACAGACCGTTCCTCCAGTAATGCAGAGGCCTGTCAGCTCTTCTTCTATTTCAGGTCCTTTACCCCCCAACCAGATAACAGTTTTTGTAACTTCAAACCCTATTACATCTTCTGCTAATACATCAGCACCATTGCCATCTCACTTGCAACCTGCTTTGGTGTCAACTGTTGTCACAATGCCCAACGTCGGGAACAAAGTTGTGGTTTCTGAGGGACAGTCAGCCATTCAGTCTAACGCCCGGCCACAGTTCATTACACCTGTTTTTATAAACTCATCGTCAATAATTCACGTTATGAAGGGCTCTCAATCAAGTACAATTCCAGCAGCCCCAATGACTTCTAACTCTAGTCTCATGCCTCAGTCGGTTGCAGTCGTTGGTCCTTTGCATATACCGCAGAACATAAAGTTCTCCTCTGGGCCTGCTCCTCCCAGCACATCATCCAGCAGTCCTGTTTCTAGTATTCCCACCAGCAGGCCACTGGTTCTTAACCCCTTGGCACCTCCTGTTCAGCTGCCTTCTGCTACAACTTCTTCCAGTGTTCCTTCACATCTTCCTGCTCAGCAAGTCAAAGACTTCAGCCCAGAGGAGACTTCTTCTCAAAGTGCTGGCTCGAGTGACCAGGGCTCTGTTACAGCAATGCAGTCTGGACCTGTTGTTTCACCTCTTCTTACTAGTAGTCCAGGATCTGGGAACAGACGCAGTCCTGTTTCATCGAGTAAGGGAAAGGGAAAAGTAGACAAGATTGGCCAACTCTTGCTGACTAAAGCATGCAAGAAAGTCACTGGCTCCCTTGAGAAAGGGGAAGAGCAATATGCTTTGGATGGAGAAGCAGAAGGTCAGGGACTAGAAGCGTCGGCCGCAAATAGTTTGGGAACGGAGCAATCACCAGCAGAACTAGATAATAAAACTGTGACACCTCCAGCACCCAGTCTTATAAAACAGAGCACTTCTGGGCCTGGCAATGCGAGTGTCAGCACAGTGGCTGCTGCTCCTGCCTCTGCATCTCCAAGCGTACCAACAAGCACTCCTCCTACGAGTGTACTCTCGGTTGTAACCAGTCCCACAGCCCCAGACCTCGCACCTGCAGCGCCAAGCACTAATGGTGGTAACCACGGTGGGTTACCAGCTGAGCAAACTGGGGTTGGTGTGACGGAGGAAAAAGCAGGAGCACATCAGGAACTGCTACAAAGTGCAGGTAAGTCCAGTGCTACCCAGCGTAAATGGAAGGAATAAGATTGTTTTTGTAAACTTCCTGGGTGCTTTTTTCCATGAACATAATGAAAGTTAGACACTGTAGCCAAGGCTGACAACTGCTTTTTTGTTTCGAATATCTGAGTGATACAGAGGCTTGTATTTCACTAAGATTCATGTTTCAGATGTTTTATTTCCGTTTCCATTTACTGCTTAAATGGGGTAATTATCGTGAACATATGATGCAATAATAGAGGAGTGATTTCGCATAACTGTTAGAAGTGGGGAGAAAAAGTGGATGAATCAGCAATGACGAAAGTAATACTTAAGGTGCCTTTTATACGGGTAGATATACTGGTATTCTACTTCAGTCTTGCCAGAGATTGTTTATTTTTGTAACTTATTTCAATTTATTGACTTAATGATGGCATTTTGAGTTAATCTTAATAATACTAGTTCCCTCTTTGAATAACCTTAACCATCTAGGGAAATAGCTGAATAACCTCCAGAAGAAAAAAAAACAAAACAAAACAGAACACCAAAACCCCTTATAGCTAGGGAAAAATTAAAATGCTCATTTCAAATAAATACCTGAAAAAGTGATTACAAGTGAATTTCACCCAATTCAAAAACATAAAATACCTTCACATCTGAACTGTTTTCTCCTTTACTATTTTAATGTGAGCATCTGACAGACTTTATTTATTACATTGCTGCTATTTCTCGATGCCATTTTTAATCTATGGAAAATGGTATGGAAATAACCCATCACTCTTGAAGTAAGCTGTCTGAATATTCATTGTGCTTTACATCATGAATTTAGACACAAAAGATAAAATCCTGTAAGATAAAATCCACAGAAGTCAGTCAAACTGAGAAGTTCAGCTTGAATGCAACTTTCCCTGTGACTGTTAGACGTGTGTGGTAGCTGTGTGCCACTAGAAAATGAAAATGTTTACTTTGAGCTTCACAGAAGAAATTCTAGTTTGTTAGGAGGCAAATGGAAGTGGATATTCTTTATTTAAACAAGAATGTTTACCTTTTGTCTTCATGTTCTTCCTAAGTTCATTATCACATATAAAAGAAGACTAGAAAGAATTAGCCCAACAAGAATTGTTTTTCCATCTTATTTTCTAACTTGGCAACTTATGAAATGTTAAGTCACATCAGCTTATTGCCGAAGGACTTCAAGGGAGCCTCTGGAGCATATTTTGTACTCTTGCAATTTAATTGAAAGAGTGAAGGCACCGATTCATTAACAAAGGTGCTGGTTTTTCCCAGAACTTCTGTTGAAATGAGCATTAAACTCTTTAATTGCTAGGACTTTCTTTAATTCTTAGTCTGGTGAAAAACTGTTACCTTTAAAAATGTGTTTTATGATATTTAATTTCATCACTTATTCTAGTTTGAGAAAACTTGCTTGGGATGGTTTTGCCAAAGGTTTTTTTTAAAAAATGGGGAGATGTGTGTGGTGGTGGGAGAGTAGAGGGTAGGTTAAAAAAATTCCATCTGTAAATGAAAAAATGCAGTAAGCTGGAAGATACAGCATTTTGTAAAAGCAACCCGATCACACAACAGAAAATTCTTGTGACTCCCTTTGAAAATAATGCTTTTTCCCTCCACTTTTATTCTAGCATCCTCTCAACATTTAACACAGAAAAAAAGTTCAGTTGCAACATCAGAAAGTACTGTTCAAAGAACAGGTAAATCTTACTTTGGAAAAGCAGAATATAGGTGAACTAAACTCTTTTATGTTTGTAACTGGAAATACATGTATTTTAATGCAGATTTAATGGTCACTAATATACTTGGTAATTTGGGGGTTGGGTTGTTTTGGGGGTTTTTTAATTGTTTTTTTGTTTGGGGATTGCTTTTCTTTGTTAAATACATTGTGCTTTAAAAGTCTCCAAAGCCTTGTTGGAGATTCAGTATGGGATCAAGTAAAACAAATGAAAGAATCACCAAAGCAGTTTTTAGATATTCAGGCATAAGCTGGAGGGACTGGATTTGTAATGATACATTGTGTTTGAATTTTGAAGTTTTGTTAAGAGCAAATAAGAGTTTTTCTTCTGTACGGGACACTTTTGAAAATATTTTCAAAAGCCATGCTGGGAACATGCATTTTAGAGTTGTAATCCTTTTTTTTCTGCTCAGCTTTTAATGAACCCTCGACAGTGTTTCAAGGATGGAGCCCTGGCAGATGACTTTTTATTGTTGCCATCTATTATCATGGTGTTTCATCATCAATTCTGTGGTGTTTTAAAAAAGTAATTTCAAAGACAAATAGGGAAAATGAATAGATGTGCACTTGCACTTGGGAAGTGCCACTCTCCATCAGTTTGCCATCTGTAATATGACTAGAAGTAGCGCTTTCAGGAAGTAAAAATTGTACTAAATTACTTTATTTGAACTTCCACTTAAACAAAGACGTTCATGCACCCTGTCGATTTACATCTGATTGCCCCAGTGCTGATGTGGCTGTATTAGGGAGTTCCTGCTGGGGAGGAAGCACTGACGTTATAGATTTTTCACTACTGGGTATTCTCCCTGTTCAAATTTTGGGTAGGAAGAAAAGTAACTCTTTCCTCATGTTGCTTAGTCTATTTTTCTTTTGTTACCAAGACATCTATTTTTCCCAGACAGTGCTACATAGACAGTTACACTGAAGAGTCTGATGTTCCAACAATACAAATTGTAAGGGATATTTACCATAAGGGGACAATATTATCTGTTTTCTTACTTTTTTTACACCTTTACTCCTTGTGCACACTCTAGCAAACTTTGGGTACTAAATTGATACTGATGTAAAGGCAAAGCCACAGTTCTATGCACCACCGTCCCAAAGATTGTAGAGGGTTTAAGGGTGAGATGGAGTACACTGTAGGCAATGTGACAGTTAGTCCATTACATCGTAATGGTAATCCCTAAACCAGTGGCAGTTTCTCGCGAGAGGTGCTGTGTTTAGGTATGGTACTCCCAGTCAACAAAAGATCTGGTGGGTATGGGAAGAATTAAAAGATGGACAATAAAAAGATTAGAAATCTTATATGATGAAAAGGAGAGTTGTTTATTGTGGTGAAGACTCAAAAGGAAGCCTGATCTGTGTGTATAAAATCACTGTGAGAAAGAGAGAGAGAAAGAAGGCAGGTCAGACTTTTCTTTACATCATGTCCTGAGAGATTTTTTTTTTTTTTCAATTCAGTAGAAGTATAATTGGGCTTCAGAAAATTGTCTTCCTTTGCATTAAAAGATACTGCTGTGAGAGGTGGTTAAGGCAAAATTTTTACATGCATAATAGATCCAGATTAGTATTTTTAAGGTTTAAAACTAATAAAGCCTAGAAGTTTTAGAAGTAATAAACCATCAAAAATGGAAGTTAAAAAAGGGTGAGGACTGTAGCCCTTGTCAGGAATTTACTCTACAGTTTTCTTCTGCAGGATTCCTTTTAACTTTTCTCTGTCTTAGCTGGTGCAGGCCATAATCAGAAAGAGTACTTGGCTGACGTGGTACTTGCTTTGATATGTTAGCTTGCTTTGCTTTGAGGGCAACAATAGATGAGAGAAGTTTATTCTTCATAATGAGAAAAATGCAAGATAGTCATGCCTTGTCAGCGGGTATGTACTTCTACAGCAGACTTTAAAATTATCTTTTTCTCTTGTAGAACTTGAAACAAATGCTCCAGTAGTTGCTGGTCAAAGGTAAGGAGATAGTTTGTGTAGATTCAGAATAGATATAGCTTTCATGGGAGGAAATCCTCTTCTCTTTGCTTCAATTGCACAGCTTCTGCTACTGCTTTTCATTTTCTTGTCCATACCCTTTCTGTCCTGCTAAGAAAATTGGGCTAGTTGAATGTTTCAAAACATTGCTGAAATGCAGAATGTAAGGTAACTTTCTCCCAAGTCTGTTGTCATGCTTGGGGCAGTGTTTCCTCTTATCCCTTCAGGCCTGAGTGTTTCACATCCTGGAAGGGTCTTGATCACCCCGCTGCTCGATATTTTCTGAAAACAAATCAGAACTAAAACCCCCAAAGCCTGCAGCTTAACTGTCATGTGAATTTTTGTTTTCTGAAAGTAAGACTTTCTAAAGTTTGTTGCTGTTCTGCCTTCATGACTGTTTTTTCCAGATTTCCTCTGTGTTTGCTTGTTGACACTTTGCTGAAACCTGATAAAAAAGCCAGGTAGAAACTTTATCTTGTCCCGATTAAGACATTCAGTAATTAAAAAATCAAATTTCAAATGGTTGTGTTCTGTCAGAAGAAAATACGGTTTCCAAGATCTATTTCTGTTAGATTCTAAACCCATCGGGCTCGTGAACTCAGTCTGGGCAGCTGTAATGACAGACCTTCGTAAGGTTTTTGGATAACTGCGCTGGCACACCCGGCTGGGTTTTTGATGCTGCCCTTATCCATGGAGCGATCTCCTAAGCCAGGGCACGAGGTGCAATTCACTCCTTTGGTTCATCAGGAAATAAGGCAGTGTCTTCTTTTGTAAGGGAGGTAACGCAATACACTTTCTCAGGCCAGGAATTACTCCAAATTGAGTATTTAACTACATTTACCTTCACATGGATTGAGATCTTTCTAGTTGTATCAAAGAGGAACTAAAATTTCATTACAAGTTTTCTTTAGGGTAGAATTTTTCTAAAAAGCGGAAGGTGTGACACTTGGCAGATGAACGAATTCTTCAAACAAAGAGTCGTTGCATGACTGTTCTCCAAACTCATTCAGCACATCAAATTACCACAAGTACATTTCTGTTCGGACTTTTCTGGACTGATGCTTTTCTGAACAAGACCGGAAAAGAAAGTTTTCAGGCAAACTGTGAATCTAGTGATGGCTGATACCCACAGCGGTCAGCTTTGAGCTCCTGGAGTTAAACACCATATGGCATAAACCTTAGAGGAACCTTGCAACCTACAAAGAAACACTTTTACTTGGGCCAACTTGATTTCCTCCTCTAAAAGGAGAGAAGTGATGTGTTGGTTCCTGTGAGACACTCCAAGGTATGGAATAGTCACTAGAATCTGTAAAAATTATCTGTAATAACTGACCTTCAGCTGATGATGCCTGTTTGCTTACCTCCAGGTATCCTCTGAAGTAGGTGGCGGTTGTTTTGGCTGCCCAGGTTACTTAGCAAAGACCAGTTTGTGACCTTTTTGGGGGAGTCTTTTTATGGATTGCCTATAGTACTGACTTACGGGGAAAAAGATTTCAACATTTATTTTGTATCTGAGACAATCCACGTGCTTCCATATTCTCCTGTACTGTGAGTTTCCTTGCTTGAGAATGTTTGTCTCTCCTTTCATTGACAAACCGTGTGTTATTTCAGGTATCTGTTACTTAAAACTACAAGTATTTGTAATAGTTTTTCCTCTCAAAGCAGGACATCCTCTGTAACAGTGACACTGTAGTGCAGCCTCTGTGACGCACAGGTCTGCTGTGTGTTTTCAGTCAGTTCTCTGATTAAGATGGCCTTTCTTGAAATCTTGCAAGTGTCACCCAAAGGGCATGAGATGAGTTTTCTTTCGCCTTTTCCATTATCAGCAGAATAATTTATTTGATTAATTACTTACCTTTGAATTCACAGGAGATAAGTTCAGCTTAATCTTCAGAAACCACTTAATCACTGGAAATTGTCTGGCATTAATGCATTAAGGAGAAAACACCCAAACCTCAGGATGAGTTTACAGGATTAAGAGTCATAAAATAAAAGAGGAGCTTAATTACAAAACGCAGCACTCCATTTGTTGTCTCAGCGACAAGAAACACGGATTTCTATACTACCTAAAATTATTTTTTTATAGCAGGAAAAGCTTTCTGTTATAAAAAAAAAAAAAATAAATTTAACTTCAGGCTTTAAAACTTGAAGCAAATTTTAGATAAACCTTAAGCTTTTTAATATGTGAAGAAATCACTTGGATCAATGGAGTGAGTCTTTTTAGTAAAAACAAAAGCTGGCATACTCACTGAAGAGTTCGTAATTCCTCCTTATGTTCATCTGCAATTTCAACTCTGTATTCCCATATCGTAGCAGTCTCTAATGTAACTTGTTTGCTTTTCCTAGACTTCAGTAATGGTGGCACCTGTGGAAAACAGAGCAGACAATTTATAATGCATCTAATTTCTTGGTCTTCTAATGTTGAAAATATTCTCTTTGAGGACTTCTCAATTCTGTATCCTCTCATAATTTTTAATAGAAATGGACTATACTCTGGCTTACTCAGGTCATTCTTCATCTGATAAAACTTCTGGTATCTCTAGCATTTCATATCTTCAGTGCTGATAGTCCGGAACTGGTACCTGTGTTGGTCCATCCTCCAGCTTGTCTGAGTTGCATAGAAAAACATAATTCTTCTTACACTTCATCAGAAATATTTTGTCCCACTTTATTAGTAATGAGACAAAAGAGAATTGTGAAAAGTCTAAAACTCCAAATAGAAGAAATTCAAGAACAGAGGATTCTGCCGCTTCACAGGAAACTGTAGAGAATGGACAGCGCAAGAGATCCTCCAGACCAGCATCTGCATCCAGCACTGCAAAAGGTAAAATGCACAGCCATCATTTCTCTGGAGAGGGCAGGAAGTAACGTCCTGCCCCAAATAATAACCTTTTCAATAACTGACTTATAACGATGGTTTACAGGTTGTAAATGTTGTGTGCTTTTAACTCTAGTTTCAATGATTTAGACACAGGTTGGTGTTGAAGTATTTACCAACATCTGTACTGGCAGTAAATCTTGTATGAATTTCCTGTTGTTAAAGTTGTGGAACTTGATGAGTACTGCAGAATACAACGTAGTGTTCAGCACGCTTGCCTAGTTGAAGTTGAATTATCTCGGCAGAAATGTGGTGCCATTGGGAGAACGGTACTCAAGTAAAAAAATGACTTTTTCTTTTTTTCCTGAAGCCTGAAAGACACAAGACAAATGCTTAAGTCTTCCCAAGTGCATGGTCAGCTCTTGTGAAGCCAAATGCTGTGGTTCAGGCATGCTCAGAACGCTGGCTGGCTGGCAGCCTGGAGCATCGAGGAGTGCTGTGTGCTAGCGCACAGAGCCTCAGCTGTTCTTTCCAAGAACATGTGAAATCCTAAAGTTACAGATATTAACCCATGGCATTAGCAGTTGCTGACGTGCCTTATTTTTACCCAGGTTACAATCTTTAACGAAGTATGCAGCATCTGTGTGATGCACATTGTCATTACCAGAATGCACAGTCCACGGTGCCGTTCTGCATTTCTGAAGCTAACTGTGTCAGCTTCTTATGTTTAAGGGTCAGAAAAATTCTGATGGATGAAAGTTGTGAGAGAGGGTTGAGAGAGACCGTCAAGAGGCAACATTCGACCAATATTTTAAAGATAACGTACAGAACAAAGAGGTATTAATATAAAATTATTATAAAAGAAAGTCAAGTTGAATTCAGCAACCATTTTCCATACTGAAGATACTAAAGTTTGATGGTAAGAATATTTGCATTTTAAGAATTTCAGAGAAGACCCAGCTATACATAATTGTGCAATGACTCTCAAAGAGGACATGGAGGGACCTATATGTTCTGCACTGTTATGGCTGCTGAATTTAATTAAATTTACTTCTTGTGGCAGGATTGTGCAGAAGAATCTAAGTCTGTATTGTAAAAATAAATTATCTTTCATGCTTGTGAAGAAAAGTTTGAAAAATGTGAAGCCAATGTCAAATTGATTTGGTGATACCTTCCAGAGTTTGAGGGGATCTGAAACGTATGACCTGCCCCACATACTGTAATGAATAAACCTAAAGATGACAACCAGTGGCACGTCAAATTCTGAAAATGTGGGAACATGAAAGTACATCAAATTTAAACAATACCAGAACTCACTTAGGGATTTTGTACTGACTGTATTATTTGTTTCCCTCTGTAAGTAAAATCACTGTCTTTAAAACATGCATCTGAAACTGCCACAGTATCTAAGGGTTTTGCTTGAAAACATAGGTCCAGCTTACCATGTAGTACCCTGGGCTTTGACTACCTTATCTCCATGCAAGCAGCTGCCTACTTCCAAGTTGTAGAGAAAATGAGCAGAACAGGACTCTCTTGTGGAAGAGGACGGGCTGGAGGATTAGTGAGGTAGCTGAAGAAGTGTAACGAGGTTTGCCACTTGTGCCTGCTCTGTTGTACATTTTTATTAGTGAATCGTGGCTTAAGAAAGTGCATTTGTTCTGTATGCTCCTGACCCCCTCCTAGACATCTACAGTTACATTATTGGTGTCCTGAGAAACTCGCTAATCCACATTAAAGAGAATACAAGGCTGGAGGAAGTTACCTTTTGAGACAGAGGCTGATTAAGGTCATTATAAAAAAGGCAATTAGGAGAAACTTAAATATAGCAGGGAGAGAGAACTAGGCTTTGAGCAGTTCGTGTAGGAATTCCCTTGCTAAGCGTCAGGAAGGAGGAGGCAGAAGGATAACTGTAAGAGAAGAGGACACACTGAAGGTCAGCCCTTGTCCATATGTATGCGGCACGCTTTGGCGTGCAGGTTTTGGGTAGAAGCAGGTGAGGGAGATGCTAGTGATGCTCACAAGGGACTGGGGCAGAGACTGACGGCTGCTGAGTGCTGACCCATTTGTTCCCCCAAACACGGAGACTTGGGCAGCAGCAGGGATGGCTACAGCTAATGCTGCTACTGACCCAGCTACTTCAAAGTAACGTTGCTGCTTGGAGGGAGCTCCGGTGACTGGAAGTCCTGCCTGTTAAGATGTTTCACTCCTGAAAACTGGTACTGTATTGGTATTTTCACTTTTTGGAGTACCTTTCCAGCAAGGGCTGTTTCAGCATTTACTGTAGCTTTGAGTTTGTTAAATTTTGAAATGTTGATGGTTTTTTGGTTTTTTTTTGTTTGTTTTTTTTTTTAAATATAATATTTAACAGCCATGGAATTGTACTGTTCCTTTTCTAGTTTTAGATGTCTTGGAAATTTTTTTCCCTTTTGACTTAAAATACACACAGCTCTAACCGCTTTTGGAAAATATTGTAAAAAGCCAAAGATACATTGCTAACATTTACAATCACATTTTTAAGAAAAATCTAAAGATGCAAATACCCTTGGTCCTTACTCTTTTCCTTTTGTGTTTTGAAATGGAAACTTAGTGCCTTGGTAAGTGCACTGAAAATGTCATCTGCTTTCACTGTAGCTTCTGCAAGTGCTTCTGGTGGTGCTGCTGCAGTGCTGTTTAGTATTTCGTATCTTTCTGCATAAGCTGTTTTTCTGTGAATCATAACGTACGCTGAAGAGACTTGTTTCCTCATGACCCGACTTTCCAAGGACTCAAACAACTAGATTCTTAACTTGCGTGGCAGGCTTCAAAATACCTTCCTAAGCTTTTTTATAACACCATCTCCATGATGCTTGGGTCTGATTGATGCAGTTTGTGCCCAGCGCTGTACTGCTGTTTCACGGAGACTTCCTTCTGTGATGCGGCTGAGCAAGTTGTGGCATGTGGGGAACTAAAGTTAAAGAACAGTGAAAAATATACGACTCTTATTTTTAAGGCTATTATACTACGACTTTGTAAGTGTTAAACTCGCAACACTTGGAAATAGTGTCCTAACAGAAGCTAGGGGGAACTTGGTGTTGTCTCGCTGCTGACAGCCATTGTCAGGGTAAGGGGTCCCTTTGTGTCACGGCTTATGAAGAGTCAGTCCCAGTTCTGTGGAAATCCTGGTCTTCAGCGGTTTCCGCTCCGGTGTGATTTTGGAAAAATAAAAGGGCAATCTGTGCACCTCTGGTGAATGGCTTACCAACTTCGTATCCATGCTTTTTTTCTTCTCTTAATTTCAGAAACGAGTGCCAGTGCAATGCAGTCAAAAAGAAGAAAATCCAAGTAAATTACTGCATGGAAACATGAAACTTGTAAATGAGTGTGAATTTGCCAATAGCAATTTTGAGCTGTGATTTTTCTTTTTTAAATAAAATTCTGTACAGTAAGTCATTTTAATATTATACTGTTCCCAATAAATGATTTTTTTTTCTAAAAAACAGATAAATAGATATAAAAACTGGGTTCTTCTAAAACCCCCTGGACTTACAAAGTGAAGTCCAGAGTTAGCACATTAGATTAACGTGTTTGTATGGAATGGAAGGGGAGGGGAAGTCAATTGTAAATTTATTTGTTTCCACTTTTCATAAACTAGAATACAGGGTTGTCATTTTTAGGTATTAAAATAATGTATTGTGCTGTTGTTTAAGTACTGTATGTGAATAGCAGTAAGAGGGTTTATAAACAAACCCGATCTCGTTTGGAAATGTAAATAATTTTATTATATAGTAGATCTGATGTATTTGTTGTAGAAATGGACCAGTGAAACAAAAAAAAATAAATTTAAGGGTTTGTATAATGTGGAATCCCTCATGCTCTAAATAAATGTTATTGTCCTATAATTTGGGTTGTATTATTATTAGCAGCAACAACAGCATCATTCCAAACAGGAAGATTGAAGGGATTATTTAGAGCTCTAGGCCTGCAAGCTCCTTATATGGAGCTTTAGAAAGGAATTTGTTTAACCACAAACAAATTAACTGATGCAGCTGTTTTTGCAAAGCAAGAAAAAAAAAACCCTCAAAGGCCACCCTACTGCCCTTGGGATATGTGCAATGAATACATAGTGAGGAGACCCAGAAGACAGCACTCCCCACAAATACAACTTCTCAGCAG
>NW_009594454.1:2604-10981 GCF_000690535.1 Cariama cristata | reverse complement strand
AGACTCTGAAAAGCAGTAACCTGAAGTGTATTTATCTGGATAACTCCACTGCCATCAGCGGTGACCGGTTTGTGTGTACTGCCACGGAAAGTAGGTCAGCCTCTTTGTTCTTTCTCACAGTGAGAAACTGAGAAGCCAGTCTTTTCAGATTGCTTGTTGCTTTGTGCACAACTAAATACTTTTACCTGTTTTCTTTTCTTACTGAATTTAAAAAATGTATTTCTGTATATCGGAAGTCTGATTAAATAGAAATTGTCATTAAATATAAATTATCACTTTTTATAATGACAGAAATGATCTATTTGTGCACGAGGTAGCAGACACTGAGCAAGGCTAATGTCTCCAGTCCTCACTGTCAGAGTTTGGATGCTCTGTGTCTTTTGCAGGGGAAGTCAGATGTTGGTCCCGGAACGCTGCCTCCTCCCGCGTCCCAGAGCCCACGTTCTCTGCAGCCCCTGCTCTCCCCCAGGTGCTCACACTTCTCATATATTACAGGGGTGAGGGTGGTATGAAGTTGGTTTCCACAAAAAGTGTCTACTCCTTTAGGAGTATAGATCCATGCATACACATTTATATATGCACGTATGTATTTCTGTATGCACTCACACACACAAGTACAGTCAATAGGAAGCATTTTCTGAAATGGCCCAATTTTACCACTTCCATCCTCCGCGTTGCATTTCTTAACCCTCATCTTTAGTTGGCCACTTCACAAAATTGGTTTTCTACCACGTGTCCATTTGTGCTGAAGACAAGGCAGGATTTCCCCATGCCTGTCAGAAGTCTTTGGTGGGGTGGGAGAGGCCCCATTGTGGTGTTGCTGTTTGATGTCTTACCCACTGAGTCTGCCCGAAACGCGAGGGGTGAGCGTGCGGGTAACCTGAGCTATTGCTGCTCAGCTCAGTTGGGAAGTTTGGGAATGAGGAGCTGGACAAAGTCCACAAAACTGGAAGGCTGTCTTCCCAGGCAAGGTCCACGTACCAATAAATAGGGGAAGAGAGGTTTGTGGAAAACACCACATTGGGGGGAGCAGAAGAGCTTGAGGACAGGGTCAGTGTTTACAGGGACATGGACCTGGGGAAAGGACAAATGCAAGATTCTGCACCTGGGAAGGAGCCAAGAACCCTGGTACTGGTGCCCACTGATGCGCTTGGCAGTGACTGGCTAGCAAGCAGCTCTGCAGTCAGAGCCCTCACGAAGAGCACGCTGAGCCTGGCTTAATGCAGTCAGGAGGGCTGCTGTACCAGGCTGTGCTAGCAGAAGTGTAGCCAGTGGGTGAGGGAAGCGATCATTCCCCTTTTCTTGGCACTTGTTAGAACACATCTGGAATATTATCACCTGGTTTCCACCACCGCCACCCCATATGTGCACCAGGAGGATGTTGATAACATAGAGGGGACACAATAGAGGGACACCAAGATGGCCAGGGGCTGGGAACACCTGGCCAAAGTGGAGAAATTGAGGGCGATGGGCTTCATCACCCTTTCAGGTACTGGAGAAGATGGAGCCAGGCTCTTATGGAGGTGGGTGCTGGGAGGAGGGGACACCACTAGAATAAATGGAAAGAGGGGAGGTTCTGGTTCGGTAGAACAAAAAATTCTCAGGACAGCTGGGCACTGGACCAGGGCTCAGACAGATGGCAGGATCTCTCTCTTTGGAGGTTTTCAAGAATTGGCTGGACAAAGCCCTATCCTATGTGGTCTGAATTCAGTATTTACCCTGCTGTGAGCAGGAGGTTGTATTGAAGACCTGAGATCCAGCCCAGCCTGAATGACCCTGGGCTTTGTCTTCCACTGCTGAATTTGGTTTTCCCATGAAAAGGTTTATCAAAACTCACCTATTTTTTCATTCCTAGTTATCTAACCTAACAATTCCTTGACATGCTTCTCCCAGCGGCTGGGGGATCGTGAGTGCAACACCTGGAGCACCCCTTGGCTTCGCGCTGCTGGAGGAGCTGGTGCAACTGCGGGGCTCAGAAAGCCCCGTCCCACCCCTGCGCAGAGCAGGTTGCTCATGGCTGTGTCTGCTCTCATTTTGGGTATCTCCAAGGATGGAGACTCCTCAACCTCATCGGGCAACCTGCTCCTGTGGTCAACCATCCTTGCAGTAAAAGAGTCTTTTCTTACGTTTAAGTGGAATTTCTCTTCTATTTCAATTTATGCCTCTCATCCTAACCCTGGGCTGAGAAGAGTCCAGCTCCATCTTCTGTACTCCCCCCGCTGGGTATCTGCACATACAGATGGGATCCCCCTGAGCCTTCTCCTCCAGGCTGAGCAGTCCCAGCTCTCGGCCTCCCCTCATCTGTTGGATGCTCCAAGCCCTTAATCATCTTAAAGGCATCTCTCTGCCTCTCGGTTATAAGGTGAGCGGGAAGGACGTCTCAGGCTGTTGTGTATGTGCTTGGAGAAACAGCTGACGCTGCAGAGATCGGCTGATGTGGGACTCATCTTTCTCTGGGCAATCGGCACCTGCTTTAGCCTTTGCGATTATCTACTGAGTTTTAGGGTTTGGTAACGAGAAGGGAAAAAAAGTCCTCTCAAACGACTCAGCCTGTATCATCTCCTCCCCTGTGCATCCTTGTCTTCAAAGGGGACTTTACTCTGCTGACTTCTGTCTGATAGTTACAACATTGACTTTTAAAAGCTTATTTTAAAAACCAAAGCTTTTTGTAAACAGGTTTACTTGCAGACTTTAGAGGAGTACACATAAAATAGAGTTTAATTTTTTTTTTTTTATTTCATGTGGTTTTTCTTTATATGAGATTTTTTTTTCAGTCAAAAGACAGCATTACAACCTAACAACCAAAACCAGGTTACATACACACAGGCACACTACGTAACATATTCCAGGCAGTCATGTCCTTCAGTTTGTCGACACATGGCAAATGTTTAAACAATGTCCTACAAGAAGTAGACACCCTTTCACTACTAACCTTGCTTACACCAATTTAACGTGTAACACACAAAAAGGATGTATTTTGTTAGCTTCGAGTTTCTTATGAGGTTTCGGTCCTACAGCATAGGTGATATAGAAAAACATGGGGCTTTTTTTTTTTTTTTTTCTTCCCTCTTCTCAAAATCCCAGTATGGAAGTTATCCCACTGTTGTAAGGCATTCAGCAGAGTATGGCTGATAGAGAACTGCTGCGTGGGCATCTCCTTGATGGCGTGGCTCCCCTGCAACACCCCAACCAGGTCAGCCACGTGGTTGTGCTGCCCCGGGGCAGCGGTGGGCGCAGGGCTGGCGGCCAGGGACAATAACATTCTCTGATGCATTTTAGGGAAGGCTTAAGGCAACCTTTTTCCGACCAAATAACACTTTCTTCTCCTTTCTCTTGAAAGGAAACACCGGCTATTGAACATGCCATCTCTCCTGGCGAAGCTCTGCTGCTCGTTCTGCTGCTCCTGCTCGCTCCCCATGCACCAGGTCCTGGTGAGGACCTGGGGTTAGGGCTGAGCTTTTCAAAGCTGCCTAAGTGATTTAGTAGCTGAAATGCTAAGTGCTTTTTAGCTTAAAAACAACAACAACAACAACAAAGTAAGCTAAATGCTTTTTAGGGCATTAATTCTGTTAGGCTTCTCTGAAAATCCCAGCGTCTACTTTTAAAACAACATAGAAACACAGAAATACCAAAAACTGACTCCCCAGTCATCTCTTGCATAGGACTTTTAACTATAGTTCACTGATTTATTCAAGTTCTGCAGTTGTGTTAAAAAAAGATGATGAACCGTGAAAAAGAGTGAAAGGCACGTGTGCAGCCAGTCCAGCATGGAGATGGATAATGCGTGTGGATGAGTTTTACAAGCAGAATACCTAAGGTTGATGCATACAAATAAAATACTGCAGTGTTCAGTGGCTCTGTACAGATATATTTATGATACAAGAGAAAATATAACTATTTTACTATTATGCCTTGTGCTGTTCCCTCATCCCTAGATTTCCCGAAGCATAATTGTGTCAATACAAAGCTAAGATTTCAGTGAGACCTGAGCATAGCTGCTCCCGGCTTCCCTGATGTGGCTACGTGAGGTGAACGTCAAAGGGTGGAGAAACTTTGGGGTCCCCTGTGCAACCCATTTTTAAGCGACACTTACAATTTACTGTGCTGGTTTTCCCCTCCATTTGCAAGGAATAACGTCTTCCCTCTCCACAGGTGATACAATATGATCAGAATGGAAGATTAGAGGGATTTTCATGGTTAGCTGGAACAGAGCCAACGCTCCGTGGCAGCGTTTCCATGCTCCAGAGTCTGTGGTAGCATCCCTCCGACAGAGCTTTGCCCTTGCTCTGGGTATGGGGCTGGAAAAGCAACCCCTGCAACCAGCCCAGGAGGTATTCACTCAGAGCAAGTGTAATGGGGGGACACCTGTGTGTCACCTCTCTGTAAAACGCAATTTAAAAAAGGACTACACCTAAGAGCCATCTTTGTTTTTAAACGGAGCTGCTCATCTTTGTCATCCTCATCCTTTTAAGGAAAGAGTTGTGGGTTTAGTTAATGACACAGATCTCTTTTAAGAAGCAAAAAGAAAGGTTGTTTGATGATGCATTGCTGAATGGCATTAAATGGGAGGCCGTGGGGAGACCTCCTGCCCAAGCTGTATCTGGTTGTTCAGAGCCCACAGCTGATGAGTGCTCTCACCACCGGCATCCTGGAGTCAAGTGGATGAGAAGGCAGCATCTCCAATGGGTTTGAGGACACCTCTCTGAAAGAGCGACTTGCCAATCACGCAGAGCTTCTCCCACCACTTCATCCAGCCTGGTTCATGCGGCCTGTGACAGCTGCTCTGATCATGTTAATGGGATGAGCACTGAGCCCTTGAGGACACTGAGAAAGTATTCATAACTTTGACGTATTGAGCAAATCTGAGAGAAACAGGCAGAGCTCCACCTTGAAGAAGACAAGCTCTGAGGTGATCAACCCTATTTAAGGCCCTTTAATATCCTCTGCTGGTCTGACGGAGGGAGTTCCCTGGGATGGAGACGCTGCAAGGGTGGTGGGTGTCTGTCCTCAGGCTCTGGTCCCTGTGAGCAGCTGTGCCAAGGAGGTCACCAGACAGAGTCCTGTGGTGGAGAAGGACTTGGGGGGAAGCTTTGAGGACTGGGGGACACACTGGGGCACTGGCACTACCCTCCCACCACCCACAGCTGTTTCTGAGTGCAGATGGCGAACAAGGTCTGCAAACTGGAGGCACATCTGTGCCACCTGTGGAAACGGTGGCTGTTGACCATCCCCGGTGGCTGGAGAGTAACCGTGGCACCAGCTGGACATGGGTGGCCTCTTGTCTTAAACCTGGACACCCAGGGAAGACTCGGGGACTGCCTTCACCCCATCCCCAGCACAGGGGAGCGGGCTTCGGCACAGGCAGATGCTGAGAACCATTTTTCTTGACTCGAGGTGTCCCATCACTTTTTACTGGCTGTTTTCTAGTTATTATATGGCTTAATCTTTGAGGACTCAATTGTTTTTCAGTAAATTCATCTGAAACTTAATTTCCACTTCATGCAGGGCACTGGAACTGATATTTATCCTCCACAGGAGCGACTGCAAAGCTGTGTGATTCAAGTCTAGAACCTCACTGGAGTATTTTTTCATCATCTTTTTTTTTTTTTGTTCTGACTGGTATGACAAGATATCTAGTGGGGCTTTTTTCTCCCCAGTGGGGCTGGATGGAAGAGGAAAAGCTATCAGTAAGATGCACATGTAAAATTATCTATTGATTAGAAACATGCGAAAAGGAAGAGTGAAGAGTCCCACAGCGGTGATCTTTGGGATGAGCCATGCATTTATGTTATCCATGATGAAAAAGAAACACTGACTCCCGTGGAATCGTTTTCCTTCCAGATCAAACTTTTACAGCAGAGTTTTTTGGAAAGCGCATTTCTGAGTGCAAGTTTCAGAGCATTGGGTGACAAAGACTTTTCCCCCACCTCCCCTGGCAGCTCCCCCAGCCTCGCAGTGCAGGCGAGAGCCAAAATTCGGTGAAAGGACTTTGTTGCAGCTGACGTGGCTGCCAGCAAGGTGTCCTGCATGTGCCATGGCCACTAACCTGCCTTTGCACGGTGCAGTGAGCAGAGCCGCGGGGGGAGCTGCCCTGGGAGGTGGGTCGCACAGCGGTACATGGCTTTAGACGTGTCCTGGCGCGATCTGGTTTTCATCTGAAGAGGTGGTACTTCTCCAGGGGGGCTGCCTCTCCCGGTCTTGTCCTGATGGCTGGGGGAGCCTCGCCACTCGCTTCGAGGGGCTTCATCCATCACACTGGTATAGAGCCAGGCTGCCCTGCCCCGTAATGAAAGAAGGCAACTGAGATGCAAATCTCTCATGCCTTGCTCAGAGAAGATCCCTTACCCCACGGGGAATTTGAGAGACGGAAAAGATCTTTCCACCATAGGGGTCTGCTGCCTCCACAAGCTCCAGACAGTGCTGCCAATGCTGCCCCACCCTGCCCGCAGTGTCCCAGTGCCCCCAGACCTACCCGTCCATGCCCACTCCTTGCTGAGCTACCAGCGTGGGCCTGGGAAGCTGCTGCCAGGGCCAGTGCCAGTGTGCCCATCCGCATCCCCGCAGCCACGGCTGCAGCACTGCCATGCTGCCCAGGCAAAACTGGCAGTTATTGAACAGAGATTTCCCCAGGTGTCTCTGCAGGGGAATTTTTCCTTTATGCTTTCATTGCAAGAAATACAAACATTTCCTCCCACAGGTCTGCCTGTCACCTGCATCAGCATTTCTCCATGTGATTGCTCTTATGGCTTCCCCCATCCCTGCTGCTTTCTGATCCCAGGAGCTCAGTGGGAGCCAGGGCAGCTGCACGTAATGCAGAAAGCACGGCTCCGCTTCACTTCCCAAATCCTCAGGGACTCATCGATTCAAATCTGTACCTGGTTATTGACAAACAAGCCCAAAGAGGGACCAGCCGCATTCTAGCAGCTGTAAGGTGCCTTTTTGCAACATGGGCAAACAAAGAGTGGCTGCCGCTCAGGGGTGGTTTCACCACAAGCGGCCACAGCTCCTTTTCCATGCAGACGCCATGTCAAAGCATCGAACCCCGCAGCTCTTCCAACGTGCAGCCTCTCACCGACACCGCTGCCAAAGGCTCCAGCCACATCCCTGCAGCATCCTTCAGGACTGCACAACCAAAGGCGTCACAGACAGAAACAAACCCCACATCCAAACGGAGAGGCCCAGAAAAAAACCCACATTTTTTAAAGACCTCAGCATATTTGTTTGTCCCTGAGTCCACGCTGTAGTTTCCCCCTTCACAAGTAAAGAAAGTAAGACTCATCCCTAAGCGTTCAAGCAGGACACCAGCCCAAGGGTCTCCCTGCCAACCAGCACCGTGTTTGCTTCACCTTCCCATCATGAACATCGCACAGCTAGTCACAAATCAAAAAAAAAACAACCAACAAACCCCTAAAAAACTAAAAACCACACCACAAAACAACCTACCGAACACCTGCGCCAAGTTGTGAAATATCTACACATGCACACATGTGCACACACAGAAAAAGTTCTCAGTTTTTAAGCACCTTTCATTTGTTTTAAGATTCGAGGAGACTTGTAACCTCAGTGTAAAGCGCTTTTCTTGCTCTGCAACACTGGGCAGGAGATTTGGTATCAGGCCAGGTTTTGTGCTCGCTGGTGGGCAGGAGAGGAGCACTGCAGGGCTTTTGCAAAGCGCAGTTTGAACACACCTTTGCCACAGCATAAGAAGGGTTGGTCACACTGGTGGATCGACAGTCCCTTTGCAGGGGGTTAATAGGTGATTATTAGGTGTTAATACACAAGCAAGTGTGCAAACAACAGAGGGAGGGATCGCAGGAGCCCTATATGCCGTGGTAAGTGCGCTCCGTTGACCTGCGGGATGCTAGGACTCTGGATTAACCTCTTCATGGAAACAATATTAATAATTTATTAATCCTTTCTAAACATACTCTTGATATAAAGTGTGATAATAGTTCTGCTTCATGTCCTGTGCTGGCTGGGCACAGCGTGATGAAAGATGTCTCAGACTGGCACGGAAAGAAGAAAGGAAAAGAAAACAGTTTGCATTTTCTTCTGAAAACCAGGATGGCATAACAGCATCAGTTGTTTGAAATGGGTGCTGGGTGCCGGCCATCAGCAGCCACAACTGCGCTGAGCCCCCCACAAGCGCAGCCAAGGGTTTCTGGCTCATGACGGATGAGCGGGATGCAGAGGAAGATTTCGTTGAGGGGTTTCCCCTACTGGGATACCGTTTGCAAGGAGACTAGTGGGCATGGGAAGGCTTGGTAGGTGAGACATGGCAGGATCCGCCACAGGGACACTGTTCCCAGCCAGCCTTGCTGCCCCCCAGCCCATCTTCCCCTGGGAGCTGCAGAGGCGGGGTGATGGTGCCACAGCC
>NW_009594454.1:0-2592 GCF_000690535.1 Cariama cristata | reverse complement strand
GTGATCCAGAGGACTGGTGGCATCTCGGATGCACAGGAGGAGAATTTGCAATGGAGAACAGTCTGGGAGGCAGGACGTTGCTTGGCTTGTCCACTTCTTGATGTATTTTTGGGCTAGAGAGAAAATGTTTCCTCTAGTGCTGTTGCCTGGTGGCCACAAAGCGTATCACCCAGCGACATGGGAAAGAGCAGCATGGAGAAGCCAGCACCTCATCGGAAATCCATCGGACACTCAAGAGCTCGAGTTCAACCCCTGCTTGTCTTCACAAGCACCTGTGTCAGCATCCTGACAAATGCCACGCTCCCGGTTCATACCAGGCATCACTTCAAGGGGGGAAAAAAGGCATTGAATGTGAAGCCCAGGAAGCCACAGGATGTAAACATTTCCCTCAAGTCAAGGAGTCATCAGTCTCTTTGCCAAGAAGACACCAGAGATGAAATAGAGCGATCTCCAGCGTCATCTTAGGTTTGGCAGCGAGGGACGGCGATTGCAGCGAGGCCCAAGGAGCAGTGGGCGATGCTGAGGTCTGGGGGATAACGCCGGGTTCCCCAGCGCACTCCTTCTCTGCTGATAAACCACCAGCTGTGACAAATCAGCTCCGCTGCCGCCACGCTTACCAGAAAGGCTGGAAAAAGCAGGGGACCAAACCAGTGTGGCAGATGTACAATACGGCCCAGCATCTCCACCAGCACAGCAGCCAGCGCCGCGCTCGCCCCGGCCGCTGCAGCCAGAGGGGCAGGAGGCATCACATCACTCGTGTGATGAGGGCACTGGGTCTCAGGAGGACTTGAAATGAGAAACTGGCCTGGAAGAAGTGAAAGGGAAAGGCTGAAAAGAGATATTTGAAATAGTTTTTGTTGTTGTTGTTCTTTCTGTGCTTTTGGGAACACCGTGTTATCAGAGCAAAAGATAACCACTGCAAGTGAGCATCATCAGCTGTCTCCCTTGCGGTCCAGGCTCCCAGGCACAGATCTCCGTGCTAGTGCTAATAAGAGCATTTGTTTTTGTCTTCAATCTCATTAAAAAAATTAATAAATATCAGCTGCCTGAGGTTGGGCTTACCACGATTCCTTCAACCCACGTCCCAAGCTGATATTAAGGGATATAACATGATGGATGGAAGAAACTCCTGTGAAATCAGCATTTGGGGTGGGTATTTTTTGGTGGGGGCATTTTTTTGTTTCAGAGGGTGGGAATCCAGGCTGTGAGCCGGCCACAAGCAGGACACGATGACCAGACCTTCCCTGGGGCATGGGGTGCAAAACCAGTCCCTAAAGGGAGGGAGTTGGGGAGGGAATTAGCAAATTTCTGCTGGGTTTGGAGCCATCTCAGCTGCTGCTGGAGCCAGTGAAAAGTCTGGACTGTGTCCTCCGAAAGGCAGAATGAGTCCGTCACAGGGAGGGGAGGGATTTGCATTAAGTCAGCATTGCCCACGACAGAATTTGGCCCTTCACAGGAAAGGACGCAATTTTTAGTGGGGGAAGAAGGCATTCCCGTTACAGCTTCACTGCAGTGATCTTCTTGCCCAGGCCTGCCCCATCCTATCCCTTTGCAGCCGCTCCCAGCTCCATCTTTGCCCTTACTTCAGCCTCTTCTCTCCGGCCTCCTCTTCGGCATCCCTTCACCACCAGTTCCGACATTCTTTTGCCACCTTGGGGAAGCTGTGCAGGTTCCTGCCTCCACTCCCCTCCCAGGGATGAACACCAGGCAGCCAACACTCCTTGGCTTAAACGGTGCCTCTTCCAAGTACATAGGTACCCAGGCAAATATAAAAACACACATAGATGGATGGATGGATGTATATAGGTGCAGCTTGGGCAGATGAGTGGCTCCAGAAGGAGAGGGCTTGCTCAGACAAGGCAGGACCACCAGCGATGCTATGGGGGCTGGACACCCCCTCCCGGGGCAGCGGCCAGAGCTCCAGCGAGGTGCTGGGATGGTGTTTTGTTTCCTGAGATTGCTTTTGTCTTTAAAAAAACACCATGAGGTACCGCGAGCCGCCCAGCTGATGCTGCCACGAAGACTTCCATCAGCTCTTCCCCACGACAAGCCCTTTCAGGACCAGCAGTGGGGTTTTTGTCTTATCACAGTAAAAATGTAATTAAGAAATCAAGGAGGGAGGGGGTATTTGCTGGTTTCGGGAGGAGGAAGCATTATTTAATACCATTGACGAGATTTTTCCTAAAAATCCAAAATCTTGTTACTTCTTTGCTCTTCTCACTTCCACTCAGTGTCTCTGCTTGTGACATCCCAGTCTGGCTATACGTGGAGATGTGACGTCATGAAGAAAGGCACTGATGTCACAGGCTCATCAGGACAAACAGACTTCGCCGTGGATTTCAGAAACAGGTGATTTCACTGGGAATACTGATTTCCTGTGTGAAGGCTGGCGTGGCTGTGAGGGTGGAGAGGGCGGTACGGCCCTCCATGCCAGCAGCTCCAGGGGTGGCTGTCCTGGCCGGCATCGGGGGCAAAGGGTGAGGGGAGCAGCGGAGGGTGGGGGGAGGAAGACGAGGAGTGGGAGGGGGGCCAGGCATGCAGGGGTGTGTGGGTGTGTGGAGTGAAACTGCAGCCCAGCATCACCGGTGTTCG
>NW_009594453.1:0-5315 GCF_000690535.1 Cariama cristata | reverse complement strand
CACACTCCCCCTGCCCAGCACTGTCACCTTCAAACAGGGCCACCCGAAGGAAACCTGTGCTCCATTACAACAGGACTGGTCGCCGTTTTAGAGCATGCAGCGACCAAAACCATCTCGGTGCCCTTCTCCCTTGGTGGGGAAGGAGAATCTCCAGGTTTCCTGCCAGTGCCCCACCGCAGTGACACCCAGCCTAAGAGGAGCACTGCCTCAGCTGCCTCCTTGCTTTACCCCAAGGCCTCAGCCAAACACACCGATCCAGGGTTCAGGTTTACGTTTGCCTTCACACATCCTTTTCTGAGCTTTCCTCACTTTGGTGCAATCCCTTCTTGTAACAGTTGGGACACTGAGGCCAGTTGCAAGACTGCGTGTGGAAGTCCCTGCCAAGATTTTCCCATTGTCACGGCTCGCTGAGTTCCTTCCCCTTCCTCCACCCACCAAATCCTGCTGGGTTACTGGAAACACTGCAGTCCTAGTGGACCAGTGTCTTCAGGCCACCTATGGCAGAAAGGGATTTTTCCAGGAAAGATACTTAAGACAATCAATCAGAGTTATTCCCAACTTCTTTACCACTTGCAACTGCTTCTTCTCCCTTACTGAAAAGGAGCGATAACCTATTTTGACAGCAGGTGTGCAGATTGCCTAGACAGAGTCTCCTCTTCCCCCCAAACCTTAGGAAATTTGGGGTCAGGGGACGCACCAACAAAAAACCAAACAAAACCAACAACAACAACAAAAACCCAACGCAAACCCTAGGGAAACAATGTTTTCTAAGACTCAGAACAAGGCCATAAGAATCAAAATTTCTGTATTAACAGGTATTTAATTTTCCAAATCCTTGGTCACATTTCTTAATCTCTCTGAGCCTCAATTTTCAATATAGCAGCATCCTACCCACCTGTGCAGTGGCTGGAACATTCTGATGAAGGTCACTATGTAGACAGGCACTTTAATTATATGTGTTTAAAGTGACAATTGGATCTTTTTATGATCATGACCTGAAGGAAAATCAGACTGCTGATTAACTAGAGGTGGAGAACACTCCATTAACGAAGGCAACGAAGGCAGGACTACAAGGTTCTTGTTCTCTTTCTTAAGGCTGGATTATTCTGTAGTTCTGCAAAAGCCAATTCACTTTTAAATGCCTTGGCTCCCCAAACTGCAAAATGGAGAAATATGCCTATTGCGCAGGAGCAATGTGAGATTTATTTATATAAATAATACTGGCAAGGTTCTTGAAAGTTGCCAGATAAAGCATGTCATGTAAGAACAGAGAACGAAGTAAATATGGCTGATAGCTTTATCATGAAGGGAGTAGCAAATATCTTTGTCTTTATAACACTGAGAAATATAAGAACAGCCTCTTTTTACATTGTACCTTGCATTCACTTGCTGAACATTCCCTGCTAGATATCTAATTTGCTACTGAGTAGAACTCAGGACTCACATGTTACTGTCTTGGCACATCAGACACAACCCTGCAGAGAGTAAAGTGCAAGCAGAAACAACCAGAATCTTTCTTGTACCATCAAAGATATAGGAAAAGGAGAAAGGAAAGGTGGCAAACCACAAACTTTGCCCAACAGAGAGGCCAAAACAGGGGAGAGAAGCATCAAAAGCAGCGACAGGCATCTGAGAGGAAAGCACAAGTGAGTGGGAGGAAGACAATGCAATAATACAAAAATAAAGCCCCTGGCCCATGTGGGCACGTTCAGATTAAAGGGTGGGGGCCAGCCAGACTGACAACTATCTTGGACCTCTTCCCCAGGGAGCAAGGCATGGGGTGCTTTTTGTATATAATAAAAAGGCTTTAGGCACTTCTGTTCATGCCAGCTCCCTTTATTACTTGTTCCTCAGCAAACAAGAGTCTTCCACCTATGATGGCTTTCCCCAGCAGCCTTACCTGAACCCTTAAGGCAACTGCTGCTTTCTTCTGCCCACAACAGCAGTGAAAGACAACATCTACCACACACATCCCCCACCATTACCTGCCCCACCAGATCTACCAAAGTACAAAATCTGCTGGAGCAACTTGCTAAAGACTTCCTTGTTTTGGCCATTCTGAGGACAAAAGCCACAGGGTTTTAGACACATCTCAGGTGGTCTCTTTACCCAGCAAACCCCCACAGACCTCATGCATGAGAACCATTAAGTGATGCTGGCCAGCTGCATCGTATCTTCGCAACCATGAGAGCACACAGCAAGCCAGCTCCATATGGTACTGCAGTGGTGCAAACTGGAAAGGCAGCTAGGAAATCTCCCTTCTCTCCATAACTCCAGCAAAGATATACACATGGGAATACCCTGACATGCTTTTTACTGGCTTTTAAAACATTCACTTCTTACCCCACAGTTCAGAGCCCTCTGCATCCTGGTAGCATAGTGCATGCAGTGTAACACAGCCCAGCAAAACCTGGGTGTGATGTAGGTGGACTCAAAGCCCCTGTCCTCATCTAAAACTTTTCTACAAGAAGTCATCCTCACAGCCCCACTCATCATCCCTAAGTAAATTATGCTCCAGTTTTGGCATCCATGCACTGCTGGAACCTCAGGACTCTTCCTTGTCTGAGAAGACCTCACAGTGTAAGAGCAGGCCTTGTACTTGCTCTTTTCTCCACTGTATTTATGAGCTATGTAGAACTGAACTGGTGGGAGCCCCTGCACACCACACTCTGATGGCTGGGAGAAATACAGCAACCTATGAAATGTGAGAAAAGCCGACAGCACTTGAGGCTTTTTGTTGCCTCCGGGCAGTTAGGGTGTGATCCAACCCCATCCTGCTGGAAGAACATCCAGCCAAACTGCCCACTGTTCTTTAATGAGAAGCACAAGGCAGCAAGGACACAGCCCCATTTCCCCCACAAGCTTGGCTCACCAGGTTGATGGCAGAATGCTTTTGGTGTTAAACAACGGGAAGAGCCTGAGTATCAGAGCTGCTGTTTCTCCTGGCTCAGAGGTTCACTAGGGAAATCTGGTTCCTTTGCTTTCCTAGATCTGAGAAGCTTGGTTTGACTCCAGAGAGATTAAAGGTGCTGAACTGGGAAGGAGGAGAGGATCCTGCCATTAATAAAGGACCAGTTGCAGGTCTGGGGAAGGAGTCTGTTCCAGATATCTCAGTTCTCTCTGGGAAGCCTTTGACCTGGAGTAAGGGTCTGAGTTCAATGTCATTCTTCAGGCAGGTAATTAAACAGGAGGCTGGCTGGTGGAGGAAGCAATCTCTTCAATCTCTCCTTCCTGCTCCTGTCTCCGCAGACTTCTTGCACCATGAAACAGAAGTCCTTACCTGTGCACAACCCTTACCTATTGCCAAGTGTTGGGAAAGCTGTTATTTCAGGAACTGTTATGACAAGGTCACTGAGCTGCTAAAATCTGACAGCATCTCTGTCACATCCCAACCATGACAGCCAGTTTGCTCTCTGCATCTCCTTCCATGGCTGCAACAAAAAGTGAGCAGCCCAGCAGTTAACACTTGCAACTCAGAGTAAATGAAATTGCACAGGGCCCAATTCCAACTCTGCTATTGTGCAAGTCTGGGGAAGGCACCAGTTCTCCCTGTGTTCTCCCCCTTGCCTCCCTCGAGTGAAACAAAACACCCATCAAGCAGCAGGCTGGCTTGTCTGAATGAATTAATAGCTGTAAAACAACCTGAGTCCCACACAAGTCCATCAAAGCCATTACCAGGAGTCTGGCACTGGCTGTCACCCCCTCCTTCAGAAATAAAGGGCAAAAGGAGGCTACATCAGGCAACTGCAGAATGAACCATCCTCAGAGAGAGCTTTGACATCATGCAAATACCTAACAGTAACATTTACCCATCAGGACTGACATAGGCTAGACTTGAACCAGGCAATCTGGAGTTTCGTAGCCACCCTCTTAGCTCCTAAGGCTCAGAGCCTTAAAAGATTTAAGCATGTAAATAACATCAGCTGCCTGAAACCTAAATACCTTTGAAGAGCAGGGCCTCAGGATTAGCCAGCTAACCAGAAGAACCTAACTTCGTGCCACTAGGAACACCAGCCCTGATGTCTCACCTGATACTTGCAAAGAGGCAATTGAGGATTGAGGACCCACCTAGTTAATTAAAGCAGTGTAGTATCTGGCTTCTTCATAGGGAGATATAATCAATGTTAATCTTTTGGGCGTGCTACTAAATATCTAAAGGGGATGTTTGTTTTGCCATTTCCCTCTTCCTTAATGGCAGCTCTTCCCTACCCTACACAATCAGTCACCCTGCAATTCACAGCTATAAATATTTTGGCTTGCTTGATAGCTAGCGTTTCAGGGTCTTTTGCCTCAGGCTTCACCTCAGCCATTATCCACTGCTCCTTTGTGGCAGAGTTTCTGAGCCGATCTCCTCCTGTTAAGCTACACAGGCTGTGAGCTCTGTGTAGACTTTTCCTCAAGCCCTGGATGCCAAGCTGATCCATACCAGGTACCTGAAGGAGTAGTTTCAAAGGAGAGCAAGATCCTGCCTTGGGCAACTCAGAGAAGATGCAAGCCGTTTGCCTGAACCACCAGAGACAGCAGAGATGTCCATCTCTGACTGAAGAAGATGGATTAGCCTGGGAGGCAGGGTAGACTGACAAGGGGAATAGAGAAGGAGAGGGACAGGATGGGTAGTCAGGAGAAGGGCAAAGGGAAGCATAAGGCAGGGGAAAGCTGAAGCAACAGAGGCAGCGGGGGAGAGGCAGGATGCCTAAGGAGAAATAGGGTTTGAAATAAAGGAGTGGGGTGACTGGCAGAGTGGGCATGGCTTAGAGTCAGACATGAAGTTTAGCTGAGGAGCCAACATATGTGGAAGGGTGGAGATCATGTGGAAGAAGGCGGCAGCAGTTGTGGGTATACTCAGATTGCTACCTGCCAAGTCCTAGCTGTGGAAGCAGTTTTGGAGTTGCTATACAGTGGCCTTAGCAAGGGCCCAAAAAAATCCAATGGCTTTTTACAATGGGGCTTGACAAATCTCTGATGTGATGTCTGGGAAGGATATGTCTAACATGCAACTGGAGAGGATGAAACTTTTTAACCTGGAGACTCTTCCTAGGCTAGTTTGGGAGGCTCAGAGATAGTTGGTGAGTAAACAGCAGAAGAAGGTGGCATTAGAATTTCTGGAGGAAGAAGAGCAGAAAGGGCGTGCAGAGAATATGAATGGGTTGAAGGAAAAGCAATAGTAGTAGCGTTGTTCCTAGCCTCTTGGGCAACTGTGTGCAAGTATCCTAGATGAAGCTGGCTTTGCTGCAGGCTTTACAGCTAATGCTATTTTAATTTCTGACATGTCACCAATAGAGAAAGATTTAACATGTATTTATTCAATATCACTA
>NW_009594452.1:4599-4946 GCF_000690535.1 Cariama cristata | reverse complement strand
GCTTTGCTTAACTCCAAGGAGGCTGCGCTCTCCACGGCCCTGGGCGAGAAGAGGAATCTGGAATCTGAAGTGCGGGACCTGAGGGCTCAGGTGGCCAAGGTGAGCGGTGGCAGCCCTGTCCCCAACTGCCCCAGGGACCCCCCCTGTCCCCCGCCTGCCTGGGGGCTGCCAGACACGGCTGGTTGGTGGGTCCCCAGCCAGCGCCGGGTGCTGTGCCTGGGGTGTCCCCAGCAGCCCGTTGTGACGGTTCTTCTCATTTCCCTGCAGCTGGAAGGCGCCTTGAGCGAAGCCAAGAAGCAGCTGCAGGATGAGATGCTGCGCCGCGGGGATGGCGCGAACCCGCGGGC
>NW_009594452.1:1047-4179 GCF_000690535.1 Cariama cristata | reverse complement strand
GCGGGAGTTCGAGAGCAAGCTCTCCGAAGCCTTGCAGGAGCTGCGGAGCCAGCACGAAGCCCAGATCAGGCTTTACAAGGAGGAACTGGAGAAGACCTACGGGGCGAAGGTGAGCAGCACCCACACGCCGCCGTCCTCTTCCCGCCCTGGCCCGCGGAGTGCCGGTGGGCAGAGGGTGCTGGGGATGCTTACCCATCATTTTTTCCTCCAGCTGGAGAATGCCAAGCAGTCGGCTGAGAGGAACAGCAACATGGTGGGTGCTGCCCACGAGGAGCTGCAGCAAACCCGCATCCGCATCGACAACCTCTCCTCTGAAGTCAGCCAGCTGCAGAAGCAGGTGAGTCAGGAGCAAGGGATTCCTCTGGATGTCTGCTCCCAGGGATGGTCCTCTCCTGGGGATGGTCCTCTCCTGGGGATGGTCCCCTCCCACGAGGAGCTGCAGCAAACCCGCATCCGCATCGACAACCTCTCCTCTGAAGTCAGCCAGCTGCAGAAGCAGGTGAGTCAGGAGCAAGGGATTCCTCTGGATGTCTGCTCCCAGGGATGGTCCTCTCCTGGGGATGGTCCTCTCCTGGGGATGGTCCCAGGTGGAGCAGCCACCCTCGTCTTCCCTCTCAATGCAGTTGGCTGCCAAGGAGGCGAAGCTGCACGATTTGGAGGATATTCTGGCCAGGGAACGCGAGACCAACCGTCGCCTGCTCTCCGACAAGGAGCGGGAGATGGCCGAGATGCGGGCACGCATGCAGCAGCAGTTGGATGAGTACCAGGAGCTGCTGGACATCAAACTGGCTCTGGACATGGAGATCAATGCTTACCGCAAGCTGCTGGAGGGCGAGGAGGAGAGGTGAGCGTGGGGTCCTGCACCCAGTGGGCTATGTGGGTCCCAGCCCTCGTGTCCACACTGGCTCCATCTCCTCTTCTCCTCCTAGGCTGTCCCCCAGCCCTTCCTCCCACAAAGGCGCGTCCCGTAGCCACTTGTCCACCCCGGGCTCCTCCAAGAAGAGAAAGCTGGAGGACAGCGAGAGTCGGACCAGCTTTTCCCATCACGCCCGGACAAGCGGTCGTGTCGGCGTGGAGGAGGTGGACTTGGAGGGCAGATTCGTCCGTCTCAGGAACAAGTCCAACGAGGTGCGTTTGCCTTCGGGGAGGATCCCTGGGGGTTCAGCCCCACTTCACCCCACGGGCAGGAGGTGAACCGGGACAAGCTGGAGAGGAACCGGGAGAATCTCACAGTTGCTCGTCTCTCGCTCTCTTACAGGACCAGGCGATGGGGAATTGGCAGCTCACTTAGATTGGAGATGATCCCCCCATCACCTACCGCTTCCCCCCAAAATTCACCCTGAAGGCCGGCCAGGTGGTCACGGTGAGTCACTGCCCGGTGAAGGATCCGGCCGAGATCCCAAACGCAACCAGGCTGTTGATGACGCAGCGCGGTTGGAGCCAGGGTGCAGGCTCCTTGGCACGTGGCTTTTTTTTTGGGGGGGGGGACACAGACACACGTCCCTAGGGTCTGGGTTTTGCAGACCTGAGATGTTTTTTTTCTCTGTGCTTTTCTCCTTAGATCTGGGCCTCGGGTGCTGGGGCGACCCATAGCCCCCCCAGTAACGTGGTGTGGAAAGCCCAGAGCAGTTGGGGCTCAGGGGACAGCCTGCGCACCGCCCTGATCAACTCCAACGGGGAGGTGAGAGCCCCATGGTAGCACTGGGATGGGGTACGGGGGGGTCGGCAGACACCAAACCCCCCCTCCCCAACTCCTTTCCTGTCCCCTGTAGGAAGTGGCCATGCGGAAACTGGTCCGCACCGTGATTATCAACGATGAAGATGAGGATGAGGACGACGATGAGGTTAACATCCATCACCGCCATCACCATGTGAGTACCACGCTGGGGAAGGCGCTGGGTCCCAGGGGGGTCTGTCGCAGGGGTACTGGTACAGCTTGGGTGTGGTCCTAGTCAGGGCGGGAGGCAGCTCAGCATCACACAGGATCAGGCCTTATGGGAGAAGGCAGCTGGGAGGCTGCTGTGGAAACAACCACACAGGAGAAACCAAGAGACCTCTGGCACCTGGAGAAGATTACTGCTTGCCAAAAAAAGCTTTGTAGATCTCGGTGGAAGTCATCTCCAACCCTGAGCAACCTTGATCTGCCACGAAAAGGGCTGGAGGAGCCGGGAGGGAGGCCGAGCTGGTGCCTCGCATCGCTTGGAGGTGGAGGACAGGATGGTGGGAAGTTGATGGACGACACTTCTCCGCGCCAGCTGCTCCGTCCTCTCCACTTCACGAGGGTGCTGGACCAAATCCAGAGGTGATTTTGTCCTTCCTCTCAGCCCATCGCTCTCCTCACGGAGCTGAAATATGCACCAGGACAAAGAGCGGGCAGAGAGCAGGCAGCCTGCCAGGAGCAGAACTGCAGCCGCTTCTCTTATCAAAGAAAACATCCCTGGCTGCAGCCCAGGAGCCCCCACCAGCCCATCCCGCAGGGAGAGATCTGTCTTGCACACGAGATGCCCGCAGGAATCGTGGGTGGAGAGATGCCATCACCGCCACGCTGTGCCCCAACACTGGTGAAAAATTTGCTGGCTGCGGCTCCCTGGGGCTTTGTGTGACAGGAGCAGGATGGAGCATCCATCATCCACTTTCCTTTGAGTTCTCTGGGTCTGAAGAGCCGGGTCAAGATGGATATCGATTATCCCTGGACAGAGGAGCCAAGCTCCTGCGGGCCAGTCCTGCCCATTCATCTGGGGGCTGAATCCTTTCCAAGAGCAAATTTCCCATTGGAAAGCAGTCAGCTTACGCTCTCCCAGGCAGCGAGGAAGAGGATGCTCTTAGATAAGCCCAAGAGAAGCGCAGTTAAGATGTCTGAGAGTCCAGGGTGCAAGGACGGGGCAGGAGGGATGGTTCACCCATCTCCAGGGGGCCAACCCCAGTAATTTGGGATTATAAATCTAATAATTGTAATAATTTATTATTTTTAAACCACATGATGGAGAGGATGGGTGGAGTGCAGACCCTCTTTGAACATTAACCTGAGGACCCCTCCTGGGTCACACCGACGCTGCCGCGGTCCTCGGGGCAGGGTGCTCGAGGCAGAAGATGCTTGGGCAGGTGCTCAAGGTGATTTTTGTCTGTTCCCCC
>NW_009594452.1:0-1028 GCF_000690535.1 Cariama cristata | reverse complement strand
AGCTGCAGTGGCTCTGGGGACCCCGGTGAATACAACCTCCGCTCTCGCACGGTGGTCTGCGGCACGTGCGGTCAGCCGGCCGAGAAGTCGGGGAACCAGAACACCGGTATCAACACCATGTCCTCGGGTTCATCCACTTCCAGCGTGACCATCACCCGCAGCTACCGCAGCATGGGCGACTCCGGCAGCATCGGCCTCGGGGACAGCCTGGTGACCAGATCCTACCTCCTGGGGAGCTCCAGCCCCCGTAGGCAGGTTCGTGCCATTTCCAGACCCCCGGATCCAGGTTGTCCCTGGGCTGCTGGGTCTCCACCCTGTCCCCGCATCGTCCTTTCTCAACAAGGCAACTCTGCGAGGGTCCCTTCCCCTCCGTCCTCTCCTCCTCTTTGCTTTTTCTCTTGCGCCGGGCGCCTTCGAGCTTGCACAAACCTCTTTGTAAGGGGAGCGTGGAGTCTGAGAGGGATCGGAAAAGGATGCGGCCGTGGCATCTCCCCGCCCCATCCCATGCTTGGTCACCTTGACAACCCCAGAGCATCCCTCATCCTCCACGGCTCTCGTTCCACCACCGCCGAGCATTATTCACGCTGGTAACATGAATATTTCAGCGCTTGAATATTAATACCCTCAATATTAGTCAATATTACCGCAAATTCTCAAATTTCCGACGTCAGTGCTATAAATACCCCAGCCAAGGGGCAATTGTTATACCCCAGGGGCCAGGGCGGACGAGAGCCAGGGGCATCCAGAGGGTCCCGCTTCGACATTGCTGCCTCCTTCGTAGCCAGAGCAAATGGCTAGTGACGTCGAGTTGGTTTTAATTGTCGTCTTTTTTCTTTCTTCCTCTCAGGCTCAGGCTGTGCAAAACTGCAGCATCATGTAACTCCGTGGCACCATTCCTGTGTTTCCTGGCCATCTCGAGCTAGTTTTTTCCCAAAGCAAAAGAAAAAAAAAAATTTTTTTCCTTTAAAAAAACGATATCAAAAACCAAGGTTGGGGTTTTTGTTTTCTATAGCAGGAATTTTATATAT
>NW_009594451.1:0-10060 GCF_000690535.1 Cariama cristata | reverse complement strand
GCGGGGCCCTGCGCAGGGCCGGGGTGGGCCCCCAGGCCGGCGGGATCCGGGCTAGGGAACGAAGGGAGGGAAAGGGCTGACTCGGTCCGGTTCCTGCGGCGCCTGTCCGCGACGGTGCCCGGCATGTCTCTTCCCCGCCTGCGCTCCACAGCTGCGCCACGGCACGCTGGCCGGGCTGTAACTGCTGCGAATAACGGGGGGACGCGCCAGCTACCGCTTGAAACGTTGTGGTGTGTGGGCTCCCCCTCAAATAAATGCAACGCGTCTGGTGGTGGGGTTTTTTTGTTGTTGTTCTTGTTGTTGTTTTTTTTTTTCTTTTTTTTTTTTTTTTTCTCCTCTTCCTCCTCGTGACAGTGCTGTCCAACTTAGCGACTTTCTTATACGTTGCGTTTAGAGCCTGCGTAGGTAGAGCAGCCTTAGTGCTACTGTTCTGGCTCTTTTCATGTGTGTTTTTACGCTTTGTGTGTTTGGTGTCTGCGGGGGTCCTAAATGCTTACATACTTGGTGTTTGAGAACAAAATATGTAGAAGGACATTAAACATCTCTTTTTGTGTTGGAGTGTATTTCTGTTCTATTTGAATTTACATGAGCATACACCCTGGGAAGTCATACATCCTATGTGAACGCCTAGGGTTTTGTTACAGTGTTAAAGAAGCCAACTCGTCTTCTTCTTGCAAGAAAGCAGCAGTGCTTTGAAGTGGTCGACATAACTTTTCTCCACTTTGTAACAAACCTGCACAAAGTGACTCTGGTGCTCTGCTGTATTTTTATGCAGCTTCTTTTAAGAAGTTGCAATGTAAGGAAAACCTTGGCAACACCTGAGACTTTTTGACCGAAAGAATTTACTGGGTAATACTTTCAGTTAGTTGTACCTACTAAACAATATATAATAAAGAGACAACTGACACTGTTTACTGCATGTATGTGCTAGTCTTTGGAAGACTCAAGCAGGTGGGATGTTCATGCTTCTAATCTGCTCACAGTCAAAGCAAATTGCAAGTGATGGACATGGTATAGGTTGAGTTACAATAATGATTATTGTTGGTGAGACAAATGTATGTTTTCTCATTTTATAATTTCCTTTTTAATGCATTAAAGCAAATAATCAGTCCTGTGACAACATTAAAATATACACCTGTGGAACGTTAACCCCAGAAGAGCTGAGATTTGGGCACGTATCTCTGAAGGAGAAGATCAAGTCTTGTGTTTACAAGGTTACTTTTTGACTGAGCAAAAGCTCTGTTAACCGTCACCAAGATCCTTTCCTGCTTTCCTACAACTCTAACTTCATGTTACAACTGAATCTTTCAAAGGAAGGTTTTTCTTCAGTTGGTGTTTGAATTGCCAGTGTACAAAGTGATCATGTAGAAATCATTCTGAGAAGACACTTGAAAGTAAAGACAGGCTGAAGAAGGGGCAGGAGGATTTTAAAGCAGTGTGATGTAAAGGAAGGTAAGACAGGTCTTCGTTAAGAGAGAGGGAGGGGTACCATTTGTTTCACCGAAATAAAGAGATTTAACACAGGGAAGCAGGATTCAGCTACGTGGGGTTGCGCTGCAGTTAGTTAACGTAGGGTCTATTTCCCTACTTAAAAATGTTCAGAGTTCCGTTTAGTTCATGCGGTGGAGAGCAGGGGTGCTTTGGTGATACGCAGTGGGTTTATGCTGGAGGGGAGTCTGGGGCCGGCGGCTGGCGGTCTGTTCTTTGTCCATGCGGAGACCCCCTCCGCCTGCTGCAGCTTCTGGGTGTGCTCTCGGCTGGGAGGCGGCGGGGCGAAGGAAGGTATGTTGCCGTGTCAGCCTGGAGGCGGAGAAAGCTGGCAGCGAGCCCGGCGTTGCTCCATAGAAGGAGATGGGCTAGCTGCATGAGGTCATCATTTCACAGGGAGGAGGTTTTTTTGCAGCGTGTGGGAAGTGGGTCTAGGAAAGGGAGTTGCTTGGGGGGAGGAGAAGCAGCGAGAGAAGAGAGGAAAGCCTAAGTTCATTCCAGCAGGAAGTAAAGTGCACATACGCTCCTATCTTGAGATAAAACTATACGCTTAGTACTGTCTTAATTCTAGTGTTGAAGTATTATAAAGCCTTATAAAAATGCATTTTGAAAACTTAGTGGAGGGGTTTATTAAACAGTAGAGGTAGTCTTGGAATTGTTGAGTATTTTATTAGGGAGTTGAAAGATTGAGAATACTGTGCCTATAAATACACAGCAAGTTTCTGCTGTATAACGTTTGCATTGGGTAACTAGGATTTCTTTGGAAAGATTTACTTTGGAATCTTTTTTTAATAGTGAATCAGTAGAATTCATAGCTTTGTTTCCAGGGTTTGAGAGGAGATAATTGCCTTTATTTTTAAGAGCTATGTATGTGATTGCACGCAGTGCATAGGAAGTTTTGGAAATGATTCTTTTAAGCAGCAAGGCTGCTTCTAAAATGTTTGTTTGTTTATTTGGATTTTTTCCTTCGTTTAGGACAACTTCATTGGAAGGAGGATTTTGATTCCTGTCATCTTGTAGCATGAAATCTTATTTGAGAGCATGACTGTAATCTTTTCTAATTCCTTCTGCAAATTTGAATGCGGAGTTCAGGTTCGTTTTGAGTGTAATGAGTATGAAGTAATAGGAATTGTTTCAGTTCTCTGTATTTCTCTCATGATGATAAAAATAAATTCCCAATAAATTAAGGCTTGATGCTGTTGTAAGTCTGAGTGAATTGAACTTCACAACATCATTCTACTTTGGATCTCAGATTGCCATTTGCTGTATAGTCACCAGCTCCTTTTGCATTGCTGCCTTTCTATACGCTAGAGGGAAAATGCTAAATGGTTTAACCACATACAATTTCAAACTTTCTTTCCCACATCTGAGCTTGTTACTAACCTGCTCATGACACACAGGTGAGTGTCATAGCAATGTGTAGAGACAACTCTTCATACTTGTAACTGTACTGTGGTTCAGTGACTATTTTCTGGCCAGTTGTACAGGTTTGTCAGAATTCCTGATCCTCGAAATGTATTGGCTTGTTGGCTTGTTAGAACACAGCTCTGGCTGCTTAATCTTGTCTGTGGTGTGAACTGGCACGTTGAGCAGTGAGGGTATTTTGTTAGGCTTTCTGATATGATTGCTCGTACTTTCTGCTGAGGGGAGAGTTACTCCTCGGGCCAAATCTTGCCCTTACATTATCGGTATGGTGAACGTGGAGGGAGTAACAGTAGTAGTTGTGTAGTGTGGGACATTTCTGTGACATAGCTCTCTATTAAGACAATCACATGAAACTTTCAACTGTTATGGGAGAAAGAAAAACATTGCGTATGTACTCTTAATCTGTCCTTTAGGTATGCTTTACAATATTGCTTGCACAATACTGTAGCCCATTTGGAATCCTGTCTTATTAAGTGCTAATAATGCAAATACATAATGAATAACTACTTAATAGTTTATCATGTATTAGGCATTTTTCTATATGGTATTCAAATCTTGGTCTGAAGAGAGTCCTTTTGCAAGCTCTCTTGTAATTGTCATCGTTTGATCTTAGAGTCTTACAATATTTTTTTTTGTATTATGGTTTTGGAAGCTATTTATTTTAACATGAGGAGTTGAGACATTAAGAAATGAAGCTTAAGCATAAAAATAAATTGCCATAATTAAGACCTAATGAAAAATCAATTACCTTTTAAGTAGGGGCAACCTGTGAAAAGTTTGTGAATTGTTGTGTATTATGTAAGTGCTATTTGCCAGATGCATAAATAGAATCCAGAATACTGTTGAAGTGCATTAATCATGAGCCCTTTGTTCCCTGAAATTGCCTGTTTAGAACTGGGAGACATACAGTTACAGCAATGAGCATGATAGAGTTGTGAAGATGAGCCTGTCTGACAGAATGCTGAATCATCCCCAGAGCACTCCATCCTCAGTAATAGAGGAGTCAGGCATTTATGGAGAAAAGCGCTGTGGAAGTAATTACATGATCACATAATGCATATTGGAAAGAGAGTGACGTTAGGGTTTCAGCCTCAATTTGTGAATCTTTTAATTTCAGTACTTGATTTGTTGGCTTTGCTGCTTTTCTCCAGCTCTGTTTATGCCTAACTCTCTGCTTTAGAAAAATTGCAAAATCTTATTCCATACATTGACAGCATATTGTAACTTACATGGTTCATCATCACATGTATAATGTTTGCTGTTTGAACTGAGAATGGCAGTAATAAGTTGTTTTTCTCAGTACAAAACAGACCGGAGTGGGAAAGGGCATAGATTTAATGTTTATTTAATAAAGGCAGAAATAACTTTATTGAATATTTGGTGCTGTAATGCTCAGACAAATTACATATTAATAATGGCTCAGCTGGTGGAGGTTGTTAGCCGCTGGGCTAGTAAATCACAAAATTGACCCTTGGTGACCTATAAACAAATAAGAGTAGGGTCTTAGGATAAACCTTAATCTTTGAATACCTGAAGCTCTTTCTGTCTTCCTATCTGCTATTAAATTCTATAAGTTTGTTAAAATCCATTTAGTGTAGTGTACTGCCGCTGTGTCTGTTAAAATACAGCTTTTGTGAATTATACGAGAGCTTTCTTTAATGTTTTGGGTCTCTTTCAGATTGCAGCTGACTTCCTAGTTGTGGCTTCTGTTACATTCATGTTCATGAATGTAAAGTAGCACCCCACAGTATTTGTATGCCATGTATGTTTCAGGAATTCCAGATAAAGGGTGCAGTCAAGTGAAGCGGCTAAGTTTTAAAAATGTGACAGCTTAAACACTGTAAATAATGGTATTTTAAAACAATTGTGCCATCCCTTCAGCAAAGTGTTGTGAGAATTGCTTTTGCAGCCAATTTTAAGGAAAAATTGTATGATTTTGGAGCACCTTTTTACTGATTAAAAGATATAAAGCATGGAATCGGGAAAACACACACTTGTTTATTGTTGGTGCGAGTATTATGTTGTATATTGATGCTGTGAATGGCGTGTGTTCTCCCAAGGAGAACATCTTTCCTTCTAATTTCCGTAATATGATTGTTTACCAGTTCGACAGATGTGATAGCTGAAGTTAACCAGATAAAAGGAAATACCTGATTCGCCAAATACAGAAAAATGTTAGTAGTTGAAGTGTGCAGCTGAAACACCAAAGAATTGTAAAGAGTTAAAGATCTGTAACAGAGATAGAGGAAGGCCTTTTAATACCCAATTCTGCCTTTTGGATTAGGTGAATGTCAAAATTGGAGTGGGAATCTCTCATCAGAGAATGTGTTAAGTAAATCTGAAGCTACTATTTTACCAAATTTAATTGGCATCTGGATCATGTAATTTATCTGAATGATTCTTTTTTATATGAGGAGGTAATTACACACATGCTTATTGAGGTCAAAATCTCAGTTTTATTCAGTCCCTGTGTTCTTCCATGGCCCCTTAGTTGTCCATGCTGCATGCTTTCTAACTCTGCTTTTCTGGAGCCAGCTGGTACCCTCTGAAAGAAAACCTGCCCACAGCTGACAGGGTTGTTTTCTTCAGGCTCTACTCCAGCCACAGTATAGATGCACACTGCAACAGATTTGTGTCCTATGCAGAGCAGTCTTCTGGAGGTATCCTATCCCTGTATTCCTTGTGTCGCATGTCCCTGTGTATCATGCTGCTAAAACATCATTCTGACGGCCGTGTCACAGTGATCTCTTGTGCTGTAGTATTTCATCACCTAAGTCCCCCCAGCCAGACTTGGGGAGCCTAGTG
Organism: Cariama cristata; assembly: GCF_000690535.1. NCBI lineage: Eukaryota > Metazoa > Chordata > Aves > Cariamiformes > Cariamidae > Cariama > Cariama cristata. The sequence goes on along the minus strand of NW_009594451.1, from coordinate 4,342 downwards.
GAGGTGCAGGGATTTGCAGTGTGGATGTGGTTAGTCTGCTTTCAGTGGGTGGGAGCTGCCATTTCCAAAGCAGTGATGAAGCAGATGATTGTTAACGTTTGACTATTACAGTAGAGTGGCTTGTGTCCCTCTACAGAATTTTTCTCAGGTTAAGTTGGGATTTCAGGTTTAATGATGCAGTCAGTTGAATTCCATTCAAATGTCTCAGAGGACAGGAAGGCAAGAATTCTGAGGGACCTAAATAACCCTGGCCTACAATACAAACATTGTTGTCGTTGCTATTTTTTTTCTTTTTTCTGAAGAATGTCCATGAATGGGCTACATCCTGAAGAGCACTGGCCTCGTAAATGAAAAGTTAGCTGCTTGGTATCATTTCTGGAAAGAATACTTCTGATATGCAGGATGAGAGACTGGGGATAAAAACCAAAAATCTGTTGCAATAAAGATCAATTAGGCTGAATCTTATGGGTTCAAATAAGTTTCCATGTGAAGAGTCCAAGCATACATTTTTTTGCTCATGTATACTTCAATACCATTTTTCCAGAGACCTGGGAGGTCTAATATCCACAACTTTTGGCTGTTGGTTATAAATCCGTTAATTAGAGCTTAATCCACTTACATATTTTCAAATGAGAGTAATACCCTTCAGAAGGAGTGTTCTTTATAACTGGGAAGGTTGATGGTACCTGAACAAAACTTTCTGGACCTGAAAAGGTAGGGTAGGTTTCTTCATGTATCTTGAAAAGTTAGCCCTGGTATATATTTGTAAAATGTATACATTAAAATTTGTTGCGCACTTGAAGTGTTTAAGAAGGCGCAAACGCGTAGTCCAGTCATCTGTCCGTCTGGTAACCTACCTTTGTAGTGAGAGCAATTGTATCCCATTTAACAGAGAGAGTTATCATGATAGCTTTTAGGATACGAAGTGTGGGCAGGAAAAGTCATTCAGCTCAGGAACCGCAGACAAAGACTCGAAGCAGCGCCTTTCACTGAACCACACGGTATCTTGTATTTCCTGCAGCGTAACAGTCTGGAGTATCGGCTGTTGGGAAGGGACAGGACTCGGTTCCTCACGGACCTGTGTTCCTTGTGGGCCGTTTCTCTGTACAGGATACTGTGTAACCGAACTACATTAAACGTGATACAATGGTGCCAAGGAAATAAGTGACCTCAAGAAGACTGAGTGAACAGTGAGTTAACTAAGTAGAGGGTTTAATGAACCAGAAGGATGTAGTTTAATGAAGGAGGAAAGAAAAAGCAACACCCTGATTACTCTTTGAATTTCTTCTCAAAGAGCTATAAATACTTGGAACTAGATTATGTTTCTCCTGAAGAGACCAGTATTGTCATATATTACAGACTAATGGCAGATTTTTAATCTAATTGTTTTGACTGCAGCAAGAAATTCTGGTTGATGTTGAGCCATAGGAAGAAATTAAACTGCCCTTAGACTTTGAAAAGTGTTTCACATCCAGTGGATTTTTGTTTTTCTGTGGCTGTCCTTAAATCTCAAGATGTAATACAGTGCTTCTGGAAGAAGCTGCTAGAGTATTCTGGCTTTCTAAGTTGAAAGGTGCAGTGGTAGCAGGTACAAGACTTTTAGGACCTGAAATCTCTCTGGGAAGGAGTCTTATGTGGTGTTTTGTGATGATGAGAGACCCTCAGTACTGTGTCAGTATTCTTCCCTCCTCTGTCTTGCCTGAAGAGATACTTCAGTAGGCGACCTCAGGATTGAGGGTTCGCACTTGGATTTTTTTTTGTGTGTGTGTGTGTGTTCATTCTGACTACTTGCCCTGTATTTATCTCAAGGCAAGTGGAGATCAAGATATGAAATGTTACCTTCAGAGGTTTGTTTTTTTTTTTTCCAAATAGGGAAGACTACTTCCTGCCTTCGAACTGGAGAAGCTGGCATCTAATTGAATGAGAGAAATCAGCAAGGAAAGAAGTTAACTATGTATAGACTGACTCATTAGTCAACAACTGTGCTACAGCTATGTTTTAATTTCAGTGTTGGCTCTTGCTGCCACTTTTCGTAGCCGTTGTTTCCATCTTCACTATTCATCTAAGACAAGAAATCTCTTGAAAATGTAATACTGTAGTTGTCTTTTGTTGCTTTTCTTTGTTTGGAAGTTTCTTTAATAGGCTATATAATATACACTTTAAACAAGCCTGAGTCACTGATACGCATGTTTAGTTTTTTTAAGTTTGTGGTCAATTTTCAGTCATTTTAGCATTATATGTTTCTTTGTAATTTTAAAGCATCTTTGTCCTTTAGCCAGTAGGACTTGTAACAGCATTGGAGGTACCGGAATGCAGTGCCTGCCACGTGAGAATAATTTTTATCAGCCTCATCCTGCTCAATCCATTTTTCTGTTATGATCTAGTGTGGAGATAAATGTTGCAACAGTGCAGAATTGAGAGTTCAGTGAAAATTTGTTGGCCAGGTACTGTCTATTGAGGCTATGCTTTTCTTTGGCTTTCCTTTCAGCCTGCAACTTAATTTAAGGGATGTTTAATTCCTGGAGAAATACGGGAAGGAAAGCTTTCTTTGTTTGTAAGCACGGGGAAGGTAGCAAGAAACTAGGTTTGTTTACCCTTTGAAAGGAAGGGGGGTGTGTGTGTGTCTGTTATTTTGTGTGTGGCACTGCCTTTTTCGAAGTTAAGAGCACATCACTGAGTCATGAGGCAGGGTGGCACAGTGCGACTTGTGGCAGCCAGCCTAGCTCTGCTCTTCCTAGCCTGTGGCTGCCTTCACCTTCTTGTACGCTTCTGCCTGGTGAGATTCAGTCTCCAGCATCTGCCTTGCTATTTACCTTTACTGTGAGGTAGAAAATTCTACAGGATGGAAGCAAAACTGATTGAGTAACTGCACCTAAAGAACACTTTACTGCATGGTTCACTATCGAATGGCAGCTCTTCCTGTTGCACATTTTCTCATGAGGTCTAAGATGATGAACTAAAGGGCATGCTGAGGAAGGTTTCAGGCCATGGAGAGCTGGGAGCAACTGCAGGTGTGGTGGAAAATGAGATTACTGTTTAGAATAAACAGTAATCAGATGTCATCTGGAACAAACTGTTAAAGAAATCTCTTTGCCCTAGGTTTCCCGCAGCAGAGTCTCAGATGTCCGATCTTAGAAAAATAATTTATTTGGGTGGTACAGCAGAATGACAGCTCGAGCTGGCTGCCTCCGGGGAGGAACCCCAAAACAAAGAAAAGCTGTGTTTTTAAACCCTTAAAATCTATGCACCCCCCACTCCATGTGCCCTTCACACGCCTTTCAGTCCAATGGTCAGTCTCTTCACACGCTCTCCATGTGCCTCTTGATCCAATGGTAATTTGTGGTCTGGGGGCTCAGCTGTTTCTCTTTGGTTCTCTGCCTCCGAACTCCTGACAGGCCGTTTGTTGTCCGTATCTTTGATGGTTTGCAGCTTCTACTGACAACGTTTCCTCCTCCTCTCCTTCCAGACCCCCCTGTAGCCAAACAACCAGGTCAGGATGAGTTTGTGATGTGACCTGGAATTCCTTTTCTTACTAACTAATGCTAAGTGAAGTTATTCAGATAAAAGAATATATTTAAAAGAATAGAGTACAATTAAAAAGTTAGGTGGATTAAACTTATTCTGTAACACAAAGCAGGGTATCAGCACGAAAGCAACATTCTGTCTATAGGCTGGACTGCAGGGCTACGTGATGGGGGAAGAAACAGAGTAAGGTGCAGTTCTGTGGAAAGGGACCTGGATTTTTTGGATCACAGACTAGGAAGGACACATTATCATACTGTTGGGAAGAGGTTAAAGCACTTGGACAGGAGCTCAAAAGTAATTTGAAGTAACCTCTCTGCTCTTCTCAGAGTTAGTGGGTCCCCATTGTTTTAGGTTCTGAACTCTAAGTAAGATGGGGACCAATTGGAGGGGGTTCAGAGGACAGCAGTGGTCTAGAAAATGATTTAAAATTAAAGACTGAAAGAATTAGAATTGCCTAGTCAAAAAATAGGATATTCGGGTTGCAAAGAAGTCGCTAGTCTCTTCTCTCTCTTCCTCGGTCATGGGGTGGGGAAGATGAGATTTGGTTATTGAGAAACTTTTTCCTAGTGCTAAGGGTAGGGGAATACTAAATTAGATAGCCTGAGAAGACTGAGTCTTGACAAAAATCTTTCTGCCATAGGTAAGTATATGTGGTTCTTTGATGGAAGAGGAAAGAATGTGATGGAGTCGTTAGTTTATAAGCCTTGCACCTACATGGGTTCATGAAAGGCAAGTCCTGCTTGACCAACCTGATCTCCTTTTATGACCAGGTGACCCACTTGGTGGAAGAGGGAAAGGCTATGGATGTGGTCTACCT
>NW_009594450.1:0-10545 GCF_000690535.1 Cariama cristata | reverse complement strand
TGATTCTCCTCCCCATCCCACCTGGGGTCGGTGGGAGTAAGCGAACAGCTGCATGGTACCTTAGTTGCCGGCTGGGGTTAAACCATGACTATTTAAAATATGTTTAGCTGCAACAGAGTTTTTAGAAGTTGATGCTCACATGATAGGCAGAAGAAACAGGCCAAACTTAATGGATCTCCTCAAATTATCTGCCATAAATACCTAAGCTGGCCATACAGAAGGTCAGGGAGGAAATTGTGATTTGGAGCACTTCAGCAAGCACATGTCCTGCATGAGCTGCCAGTCTCTCAGCCCCCTTCATCTCTTAATCTTTTGCCCCTTTTGCATTCTGCTGGTGCCAATCACCCATTACATACACTCTCATGTTCTCCATTCCTGCCTACACTGGCAATGGAGCAACAGTTTTGTTGCCTCCATACTGTGAGCAGGCTGCCTTCCTTCCCACATGTGAACTTTTAGCAGCCAGGTAAAGGTGAGCCAGGAGCCATCAACCAGACGAGAGCTAGAGAGCCTCACAAGCACCAACCACTATAGTGCAATTATTGCTGTTCTGTAATTGCCAATCACTTCGCTATATGGCAATATCTGCTATTGTTTCTCATTGTCAGCAATTAAAGAAGATACCCAAGTAGCTCGCCAGCCACAAAGGACTACAGATTTCCACAATCTGTGATCTTTGTCATTGGGTACAGTTGAGGAAATCTACATATCTATTACATATCAAGGAGTTTTAGCATACTGATGTTGATGCACATATTTTTTCACAGTGCTTACATAGAGGAGTTTTAATAAAGGCTATACTCTGTTGCTTTATGAAAGTAGGAAAAAATTACTCTAGACAAAAAAAAAAAGTTGCAACTGGGAGGTTCTCCCTAGGAAGCTGGGTTCTGGTTAATGTAACAGTAAAAGCCCACCTCCTTGGGTTTCAGCTTATTTCAATGATACCTGACTGCAGGGCCTAACTATACTGAAAGTTACCTATGTAAACGCAAGAAAGTGGTAAGACACAAAGCTATAATATTTGGAGGAAGAAGGGAAAAGGAAATCTTTTTTAACAAAGACAAGCATTACGAAGACTACACTTGTGCTCCTGAATCCCGAGACACTGCCTTTTAAACTATTCCTTTTAGCGTTACTAGAATAGACCGGTTCTGTTTCAACTAAACTTCAAATCTGCAACCATCTTGATTTTTTTTTGGTCTCAAAATATGTGTTATTTTTCACAACAGCATTGGAAGCATGGACTAATTTTGTCCTCACAGAAAAGGAACAAAAGTCCAAATTCACCAACTTTGCTTTAAACAAAAATTCTTTCTCAGAACTCTAGTCTCAGCGTAGCAGAGATTAAATGATGGTTTAAACTTGACTCTCTTGAGACAGGTACTTAAAGATGTTTGAACATTTCTGCTTTATCCCTTTTCTAAGAGCTACAGTGCTAAAAAGAATTCTCTTCCTCAAAGACCACTGAGGTCTGACAGAGACAATATCAAAAATTTGCTGGATTTTAGCATTCATGAAAGTTGGAGACTGAGCATATGCCCTAGAAGCAGACCATATATATGCATCTCCAGAGGCAAAATTGCCACGTGTCCACAGTACTGTTTTGTATTTAATATTTTTTCCAGTACCTGGAATCCCATCGTCTGGTTTTCCTGCTTTTTCCAATATCCATTAACGACTTTTGCTACAGCTTCTGCAGCACATGTCTACCAACTGACCAACTTATTACTGCCATCTTTTAGGGGCCAGGAAACTCAAAATAACTTTAGAATAGCCTCCAAGTGCAGTAGACATGTTACAGTGCCTAACCTGACTAAACTGTAAAATGAATGGCTGATTGATTGGAATATGATATGCCACAATTTAGGTCCATAACCTTTAATATCACATACCCAATACTGCTCATTTTTCAGAACTACTGCTCAGGTCCAGGGCTGCCTGGTGCCCACAAGTACCTCCAGACTGTTATTTGAAAGGAGCTCACCATCTATCTAGGTACCAACCCCAGACATGAAGCCCTAGGCGAAGCAGAAGGCCATCCTCTAAAACACGCAGAAACGTATTCCCTAAGGACTCCGGAAAGCTTTGTATGGTTAATACGCTGCCAGGCATACCCAGGCAAGGTTTTCCTCAGCTGCTTGCAATGCCCAGGAGGTGGACAGAGTGCAGAACACATCATGTCAAAAACACTTCTGTGGCCACTTATCAGAAAAGCCATACAGATTTAACCAACAAAACTTAAGGTTAACTTTAAGCAAGCAAAATCTCCTTTAAACTTCTGCTGAATCTTTTTGTTGTTGTTGTTGTTGTTGATTGTTTGTAAGATCACTACTCTACCAATTAAGCTGTGTTCTGGTTTTCTTATCTAAATTCCCCATGTTGCATTGCTGTTTTGGTTCTATCTGGATAAAACACAATAGCAATGTGGATTAATACCTCTTCCAAAGAGATAGTGGAGAGACCAAAACCACACATACATATGTAGGTTCAAATCTATGTGGTTGTCTCCACATCATACAGGCAGGACAATTTCTCATTTGTCATTTCAATTTCTCAATTAAATTCATCCATCATGTTTATAGACTGTAATTATACTCTTCCATCTACATGGAAATAGACACATGCTGACCTGCAATATCATGTTCTCCAGCCGCTCTTATTATAGATACAGCAATGTTTTTTCTGGCACGATCTTACAGGAAAACTTTAGACCTTCCCTGTTTTGGGCCAGTTTCAGAATTACCCAAGTCCTCTACTAGGATCTCTACCTATATTACTTCTCCTTGAAGCTAAAATTTCAACAGCATTTTTTATCCTGTTTAATTCAGTAGGTGATATATTTCAAATTTTGAGGAAATCTGACTAAAGTGAGCATTCTATGCACATTGTTTTTGCAGCAAACCTCTTAAAAGATTACAACTTAGAAGTACACCCTTCATTCATGTCACTTACTCAGTCTTTCACTACTCTGTGTCAATGTGTGGGTCAGCTCTGGCTAACAGCCAAAACCGACCCAGCCTCTCACTCACACCCCCACCTCAGTAGGGCAGTGGGAGAAAATGGGATGAGAAATCTCCCTGTCAAGATAAAGACAGGGAGATTGCTTACTGATTACTGTTGCAAGTAAAACAGACTCAACTTGGGGAAAATTCATTTACCCTATTGCCAATGAAAACAGGTTTAGGTAGTGAGAAACAAAGACAAACATTAAAACAACTCCTTTCCTCCCTCTTTTCCCATGCCCAGCATGAAGTCTTCCACTCCAGGCTCCTCTACCCCCAGCCCAGAGTGGTGCAGGAGGGGATGGTGAAGGCCGTATGAGCAGCAGACAGTGGTTCCTCTCTGTCTCTCCTTCCTCCTCACACTTTTCCACAGCTCCATCATGGGCTCTCCCCATGGGTTGCAGTCCTTTGGGAACCTGCTTGTATTCTATTTTCCTCCCTTACTTACACACACTTTCCCTGAGGCACCACCATGTTGGCTGTGGGGCTCAGCTGTGCCCTGCAGTGAGTCCGCTGGTGCCGGTTGGAACCAGCTGTGTCCGGCATGGGGCAGCCCCGGCCTCTCCTCACAGAGGTCACCCTGCAGTCCCCCCAGCCAGCACCTGGGCACCTGCACCTGGTACAGTCAAAAAGATGAGAATTTATACATATTAAGGCCAGAAGGAACCAGCAGAAGGCTCAGTCTAACACAGGCATCCCCCTGATGAGGAAAGGCTGAGGGAACTGTGTCTGTTTGGCCTGGAGAAGAGAAGACTGAGAGGGGATCTCATCAATGCTTATAAATACCTTAAGGGTGAGTGTCAAGAGGACGGGGCCAGACTCTTTTCAGTGGTGCCCAGCGACAGGTTAAGGGGCAACGGGCACAAACTGAAACTCAGGAAGTTCCACCTGAACATGAGGAAGAACTTCTGTACTTCGAGGGCGGCAGAGCACTGGCACAGGCTGCCCAGAGAGGTTGTGGAGTCTCCTTCTCTGGAGATATTCAAAACCTGCCTGGATGCGATCCTGTGCAACCTGGTGTAGGTGACCGTGCTTTGGCAGGGAGGTTGGACTGGATGATCTCCAGAGTCCCTTCCAACCCTGACCATTCTGTGATTCTGTGATTCTGTAATTCTGTGAAAGTACTGTGTTTTACTCAGATATGCCCTGCTCTGCCTAGAAACTTACATTCACCTACAAGACACCTTCCTCCAAAAGGTAGTCACTCTTGATTTGAAGACTAAGGATGAGACTGCATCACTCATCAGCTTAGTTCATTTCACCATTTAAGATATGTACCTTATTTTTCAGCTGAACTTGTCTGGTTTCAGTCGAGTTACTTGTACTCATTAGCAAAAAAACAGTATGTAGCAGTCCCAGCACCTCAGTCTCGCCAGTACAACAAATACACTGCTTTGGGCGTCCTGAAGTTCTCATAACATTCAGTCCCCTATTTCTCAGTATTACTTATTACTTATACTTTACCAAATCTCTGACAGTGTAAAATCAGTCACTATTTTCTCAGCTGTCACCAATTTTATTGGTTTTTTGCTAGATTTGAACAGCTGAAATAAAGCCTTCTAGGTGAAGGGCTGTCACGTGCATGTTTCTAATTTCTCGCTTTCCAGGCAATGTCTGACTCAGTTCAGCAGCCACCTCCTTTTGGGCTTTTGGCTGTAGCAGTCTGTTCTTTTTCCCCTCATAGAGATTATAGGTCCATGCACTGTAAGAAGTATAATTTTCTGTCCCCTCATTTATTTAGTTTTAGTTCTTTACCGATGACTTCTCTGATGGGCACTCAGAAATTGAAAATCAAAAGAAACATCAAAATCCCTCCCTATAATACTGGCACCTATGGAGCTGGGGAGAAGAAATCCATCAGAGTGTTTACACAATAACATCCACTTGTTATTTTGTTTCTTTCAGCAAATACAAAATAAACAGAAATAGATATGGTAAAAGAAGGAATAACAGCTTTATTTAAGAGAAACAAAAAGAACACCTAAAAGCTCAGCCAGCAGTAAAATGAGAAAGTTCTGCCCTACTAAGCAAAGTCCCACAATGTCACATAATCTGGCCTCAAAGCACCCCCAGGAACTGCAACGCAGAATTAGACCCACCCGCAATGGCACCCAATCCAGCACCCAGAAGAGAAACCTCCTCCCCACAGCAAGGGTGCCAGAAAACTTCCAGACACTAAAGGCAGGCTTAATATAGCACAAGCTCTAAGGTAACACTCAGGACTGCTGAATAAAGTAGCTTGAAACTAGAGGTTTGGAAACCTTTACCTACTCTTTCTTACAGGATTGACCTTCCCTTTAGCCCTGATTTTCAAGCTAGTAACTGCGAACATGCACAAACCTCACAGTACCCTCTGGAGCTCTACAGGAGGAGCAGCCTCTTATCAACCCCATCACCTCAAGCCTTGGATGCATGTCTGCCCTCCTTTCATGCAAAGCCCATGTTACTAAAATCCACCTCACTTCCAGCCATCCAGACCTGCACCACCCCACAGCCCGGATGCCTCTCCCAGCTGCACAAGAAGATCACTCTCAAGGAAAGGCACAATCTCCCCGCCATCTATAGAGTTTTCCTGATACTGAACACAACGTGCTGCCCAGTCACAAGCTCGTTAACAAAACAGAGCACTCAGTGTGTATTCAGTGAGAAAAATAAATAGTTCAACCATTCATCGCACTATTCTTCACAGAATTTTAAAGTAATAGTGAGCGAGAGCGATGTCAGACTGAGGTGCATGTACAAATGGACAAGATATATGGGCTGAATATTAAGAAACTGTATGTTATATTTTAGAGAACATTAGGTCAACACAGCGGGCAAGGCAGACAACACCTAACACAAAGCGTACTTGAATAAACTTTACATGGGGCTTTGGGAGGTATCTGCTGATGGAATAGCACCAGTGCAATGTTTAGTGCTTTAGAAACTACACCTTGCACTTTTTATTTGTGTCTCATCACATTTGATTTTCTACCTCTTTTCTTTTAAATGATTGCCCTTGTTCATTCCTTCATTTGTTGTTGTTGCATTCTTTTTTCTTTTTTTTTTTTTTGGTACTTTCACTAAAGTATTATTTTTCTAGTTCTCAGGTCTTACATGCTCCAGCACAGCAGTGGTGTCACCCAGTCCTGGTGAGCAGTACCATGTATGTCCTCTTGAACTCACTCCACAGAGGGAAGGAAACAGCTTCATATTAGAGGAGGATGCACTTAGTTAGAAGGATTCTTATTTTAGAATACAAAGGGCAATAACTCGGATGATTTACTAGTAAGTTTTAGTTCCTCTGCATTGGTACTCCACAGTGGTATGTAAAAAAGCACTGTAATACCAAAATTGAATGTCATCACTAGGAAACAGAGACACAGAAGGTTTAAATGACTCACTCCAACTTACACAGCAAAATAATCACAAAACTAGTTAAATAATGGTTTTCTAGGGCATTTAGATCAGACTGAGTCCTGGATAGCATGTTCACACATTGCAGCATGGGCATTGTGTTACTTACGACACGGCCAAAATAGAGACAAGTAGATTTGAGATGAAGAGGTTTGACTTTTAGTGTTCTTCACCCCTTCTTCACCCCAAATTCTGTCTAAAATGTTAGGCATACAGCTGTATGTTTCTGGTGTAGTTCATATAGTAGTTAGCTGTGGTGTTGAGTTCTTTATTATATGACTAAATTACAATATCTCAATTATATTCTGTTATTATATTGAAATATCCTAGTATTCTTAAGTCCCAAGTGACTACAAGAGACACAAAAATATGCTCCACTGTACATAGCATGAAAATTAATTGGCCTCCAGATATAGAACTCTATCTGAAGAAAAGTGGAAATGTACTGCAGATAATTAGGTCAGACTTGAGGGCCTCCTAAGTCTGCTTTTGACTCATAATATTTCTAACAACTCATGGACGCAGTTACAGTAAAACTGTTATACTCCAGAGGGAGTGTAGATTTAAAGGTCTTTGCTCATCATACCATTTGAGATTTTCTCATAGAGAGTAAAAAACATAGACTAAAACTTGTAGGAATGAGAATTTAAATTATATATTTATTTTGGCATTGTAACCGAGACGAATAACATTGTTTTACAGCTCAGAAGAGATGCTAATTTTAATACATTTTAATGGTTAATAGTATATGCAGTGCTGTGGGACTTTGACAAACACTAACACATTTGTAATTCCAGATTTAATTAATTTGTGGAATAAATATATTTCACAAATCCTAAACACCTCACTTCACCCCTCTGCTCAACCCACTCACCCATGCAAGTTCGTTCAAAGAAAGCTGAAGGGTAGAATTCAGTAAACTGCAGCTGCTTTTCTCTCTGCCTTTTTTAATGAGAAAGTATAATAAAACTCTAATTTGGTTCAATGATCATCTAAAGTCTAACACACAGAAAGTCTACATCCATGAGCAGTAAGGAGTGTGTCTATGTTAGTGGGTTTTTTTCAACTGAGGAATGCACTTTTGAAGCAAATCTCTCAATCCACCCAAGTTACTGTGTTTACATTTGTATTGCATAGCAGTCTCACAGAGTCTGTCTGGATGAAATTGAACTGGAAGGTGTTCACTCCCCAGCAGCACACCTAATGCACATCAGATGAAATCAGGAATTCAGACCATGGGATCAAACTAGAACTAGCCAGACGTAAACCCCATGGAAATGTGTACAGTGGGGATGTTGGATCCTTTAGCCCTAGGAGGCTGCTCCTATTATGCTGGACTAATTTAAGGGTTAATTTTGACATAGCCTGTGAAGGTGTGTCTATAGGCCCAGCTTCTGAAGACAGTTCATCTTGACATGCTTAAGTTTTAACTACACAGATTCGCAAGGCTACAGCAGTAAAGTGTTGTGTATAACTACAGGACAGCCTGAGCAGCTGGATCCTGCAAGGCATAGATCTATGTTGAAGTACCCTACTTCCCAGGTGGGTTTTATTATATCTATTTCATATTATCTTTTAAATCCAGTTTCTGCAGTTATTTCCACAAGCTGACTGTAATTCAAATTGATTGTGCAGTATCACTTGAACACACCGAATGCAATGAGCTGGCAACCATATCCTGAGCTGCACCAAAAGCAGTGTGATCAGCAGGTCGAGGGAGGGGATTCTCCCCCTCTACTCCGCTCTGGTGAGACCCCCCCTGCAGTGCTGCCTTCACCTCTGGGGTCCTCAGCACAAGAAGGACATGGACCTGTTGGAGCGAGTCCAGAGGAGGCCATGAAGATGATCCGAGGGCTGGAGCACCTCTCCTATGAGGACAGGCTGAGAGAGTTGGGGTTGTTCAGCCTGAAGAAGAGAAGGCTCCAGGGGGACCTTACAGCAGCCTTCCAGTAGCTAAAGGGGCCTACAAAAAAGATGAGGAGGGACTTTTTAGAAGGGCATGGAGTGATAGGACAAGGGGCAATGGCTTTAAACTGGAAGAGGGAAGATTTAGATTAGATATTAGGAAGAAATTCATGGTGAGGGTGGTGAGGCACTGGAACAGGTGGTCCAGAGAAACTGTGGATGCCCCATGCCTGGAAGTGTTCAAGGCCAGACTGGATGGGGCTTTGAGCAACCGGGTCTGGTGGAAGGTGTCCCTGCCCATGGCAGGGGGGTTGGAACTAGATGATCTTTAAGGTCCCTTCCAACCAAACCTTTCTATGATATGACTCAATCAGTCCCTCTCTAAAGATTGGGCAGGACAAATCTTCTGCGCAGAGTAGGAAGTGGAACACGAGGAGTCCTGGTCTTCTAAATTAAATAAAAGCACCGTGCCGAATAGCCAGGCAATCACAACCTGAACTGGCTTGGATCAATTAACCCTGCTGCTGCTCTGAATGCAGCAGTTTACCTAACGTCCATACCTATTGTAGTGAATGAAGATCAAAGCTTTGCAATCCAGGGCTAAATCATTTAAATCTTAATTTACACCCACACACACATCTCCACACACACCATCCCCACTTCATTTTCTCAGACCACACTCATTTACCTGTCAACATGGTCAGTACTAAACCTGTTAGTTCACACAGTTTCAGTCCCTCTAAATATTGTGGTCAGTGGACTGGAGGCATTGTACCTCTCCTTGATGCCTGCTTCTGATTGTTTCTGAGTTTAGCAGATCAGTGCAGCATTTCCTAACTCTTCCACATCTAGAACACTTCTTTCTAAAAGCCTGAAGTCAGTTCCATGATCAGTCTGGATCTAAACAACTAGAGGTGCCCTTGTTTTTCAAAAGTCAATAAGAATTCAGTAGCTTCCACTGTCTTCTTGGTGCTGCTGGATAGATGGCAGAGGTCTTGAATCTCCTGGAGGATGTAGCCAGGTTACCAAGGAAAAGATCAGAGAACAAAATGTCTGCTAAGCATTACACTAAATAGCTGAAACAATCAGATGGTTTATCTGTGGAGTCAACAGTCCTGCAAATTTAATTTTCAGAAGATATTAATAGTATGTGAACTACTACAAAATATTCACCATTCCCTAGTTCACTATATTAGCAAGTACTACTCAAATAACTGGGTTTCACATGGGTTTTGCGTACCTAGAGTTTCTGTGGCTGCTCAGTTGTAAGACTTCAAATTCTCTAACTTGATAAAAATAGAACTGGTCAGGTAGTCTTTGTCAAATGTATTATTCAAAGAGTACTGCTGTTATTCATCAAAAGCGTTCTTCAGCAAATAGCTTTTAGCAGCATTTGACCAATTCTGTAGCTGGCTGAATATTATTCACTGAATAAATTAATTCATGTATAATGGCAATATTCGTTGAATAATTTATTTGAGGAATATTTTTTCAAGTATTTGACAAGCTCCATTAAATTCCAGTAAAATCTAAGACATCGCCTAATTAAAAATAATTAAAAGTCTGTTTACAAAAATTGGCCTTATTCTTTGGCAAGTTGTACATGCTTTATGGCATTTGACTAACTCTCCAGTTCCCAGATAAAGTTTGGATAACCCAGACAGGAAAGCAGATTCAGACTGCTCAGAGCTTTAAACTTATACTTTCATTGCTATTTACACACACCAAGAGACATAAAATATATGCTGAAAGAAGCTGTGTACATATCTATACCTGTGTATCTTGCAGACCACAGTTAAGATTTCTATCCAACTGTGTGATTTACATTTCAGGCCATTAATATAATACACAAATTATTAGGAAAATTACTTTTTATGAATTATCATCAGGAATCACATTTTGATGTAACACATAACATTATTTTTTTTTTACTGTGACAATCTTTGTGATTTTTTTCCTAAGTGTGGTGGGTTGGCCCTGGCTGGATGCCAGGTGCTGACCAAAGCCACTCTATTGCTCCCCTCCTCAGCTGGACAGGGGAGAGAAAATATAACAAAAGGCTTATGGGCCAAGATAAGGACAGGGAGATATCACTCACCAATAAATCTTAAAAACACCTTCCCCCCACCCCTCCCTTATTCCTGGGCTCAACTTCCCCCCCCAATTTCTCTCCCTACAGCAGCGTAGGGGGACAGGGAATGGTGGTTGCAGTCGGACAGGGAATGGGGTTTGTGGTCAGTTC
>NW_009594449.1:1686-2019 GCF_000690535.1 Cariama cristata | reverse complement strand
GGAGCGAAGAGGGGGAGCGGAGGTGGCCGCCCCCGTCTGCTGGGGGTTTGGGCACAGCGAGTCCCGGCTCTGAGCACGCGTTACGCGGGGGAAGTGTCCCACCCCGGCGGGGAGCAGCAGGGACCCTCCAAAGGCAAACGAGGAACTTCAAAAGGTTTATTTTGGTTGTTTTCTTAATGCCATCAAGCCAATGGCATCTAACTCTTCATGCTGAAAGATGTGTGGGGTCCCCAGCACAAGGAGGACATGGGCCTGTTGGAGCGAGTCCAGCGGAGGCCACGGAGATGATCGGAGGGCTGGAACACCCCTGCTGTGGGGACAGGCTGGGGGGGG
>NW_009594449.1:775-1390 GCF_000690535.1 Cariama cristata | reverse complement strand
CTGTGAGCAACCTGGGCTGGTGGGAGGTGTCCCTGCCCAGAGCAGGGGGTTGGAACTGGGTGGGCTTTGAGGTCCCTTCCAACCCAACTGTTCTGTGGTTCTGTGAAAATTTCATAATAAATGTCAGAAAGCTAGCGAGAGGAAGAGCATTTTTTTGTGTCTTGTACTCCCCTTCAGTGCTATAATGACCAAAACTACCACAAGAGCCCTTGCTCCCAGTGGGCTGTGGATGAAGTGACAAGTGGAGCTTTGCAGTGGCGATGGCTCTGAGGCTGTGGGCATCGTGGCCTGCGTCCTTACCCAGAGACATCCCCTGCAGGGTTTTGCTGCTGGGGTTTCCTGCCTACACAGAGAGGAAAATGAAAACCAGGCCTCCCTCAGCAGGGCAGAGATCCGAGCGTCCGCTTGTTCTTGGCCCTGTGCTGCAGCAGCCACCACGGTCTCAAGTAACGCTAATTGTCACAGCAGGTCCTGAGTCGTGCGCTTTCCTCGCTGGCAGGGGACGTCTGCGGTGCCACGGTCACCATCCAGCCCTGGGATGTCACCTCCGGCACCGGGAGGGAGCCGGGTGAGGGAGCCGAGGGGCGCCGCGTCCCGAGGCGGCAGCTGGGCGGT
>NW_009594449.1:0-201 GCF_000690535.1 Cariama cristata | reverse complement strand
GCCGCCCTCCAGGGAGGGTGCGGGGGAGCGGGCTTCGGCTTCGGGGGTGGAAGATGGAGGGCTCGGTGTAATTAGTGCTGAGGGGGCAGGTTAACTGTCTGGGAACGCTCTGTAGAGGGGGGTTAATTTGTGTGCGCGGCATGGCGCAGATGACGCTCCCATGGGGGATCCAGCGGGACCCGGCGTGGTGCCCACCCGCCG
>NW_009594448.1:20597-21689 GCF_000690535.1 Cariama cristata | reverse complement strand
CGGCACATCGGTGCTGGGCAGGAGCCCGGCGTGCACAGCCCAACGCCCTCCCGGGGGGCTGGGGGTCCAGGTGGGATGCAAAGTCCAAACCATCACCCGCAGGTTGAAATGCTGCGGCAGTAACGGGAACCAAGCCACAACCCACGGGAAGGGAAACAAAACTCCAGCCATAACCCTCCCTGTTCTTCGCTGGCAACGAACACTAGCAGTATTTTGTTTTTCACACAATCCCTTTGAGATGATAAACAGGATGTCACACGAGGTAGTTTAGTTATGGAAATTGAGTCAATAATGTTATCAACTATTACAAGACATTTTATAAATTGAAAGAAAACAATGAATCACAAAAGGCTTTGTTAAGGTTGATCGTCATGTGGTTTCAATTTCTGTTTCTTTTTGCCCTTGGGGGCATTTCTTCCACTGAGCCATGTTACTTCTTTCATAGACTTGTTAGAGGTCAGCTGCACAGGAGCTCTTTTTTAATTAATTTTTTTTTCAAGGGGAAGATATTGCCTGGATTGGCCTCACCAGCTTTTTGCAGGGCTGGTTTAAACTCAGATTTGCAGATCCTGGCCAGTGAGAGTGCTGGGGAGGTGGGTTTCAGCCCTGCAAACTTTTGCTGACTTGCTCAGAGCTGGCACTGCCCGCGGCCGCGTCGGCTCCCTTTGGATACTCCCAGCAGCTGTAACTGCACTAGTTTCCCCCATCAGTACCTTTTCTCAAGCAGTCTGACTGAGTCTACAACCTTACCGACCCACGACGAGAAAGTTGTACTGACTGGAAGTTAAGATGCTCTAATTCATATGCAACTGAGTTCAGAACACTGGGACTGGCTGCCAGGGACACACTGAGAAATTCCCATTTTCCCCTTTTCCACGAGCACGCAAACACATTTAACCCCAAAGTCAGAAGGACGAGGTAATGTGGAAATACAGACAAACCTCTCCCAGCCCTAGGAGCAGATGTGCCTTCAGCGAAAGCGTGACGTTACCAAAACCGATGGTATTTTACACTTCACCATTTCACCACTTCCCCATCCAACAGCACCGGTGAGGGGGGCCGGGGGCCGCTGGGCAGAGGGGAGGCAGGGCA
>NW_009594448.1:6502-20517 GCF_000690535.1 Cariama cristata | reverse complement strand
AGCGCTGGAGCCCGCTGGCAGGGCGTACCCCCAGCTCCCAGCTCCTGCTAGGGCAGCGGGAGCCGCAGCTCCCTCGCCACGGCCTTGCAACCGCCCAAATGGCAACGAGCATCGCCGGGATGCTTTTCCCGTTAGACCACATCTAAGCCTTCAGTAGGCAAACTTCCCACAAGCCAAACCAAAAGTTTTTCCCCCAAAAATCTCCATGTGGGGGCTTTATTCAGCTCTCAATGGGTCCTCCAAACAAGTCATGAAAGAAGCAACTGGTGCAACATCAGAACTAGGGTTTCTCTGGGTCACATTTTAAATACTTATCCCTGAGCTTCTGTGCATTGCGAACAATACACTGTGAACCCAGAGAAACACCACAGCTTGATACTGACATCCTATGTATTACCCTCGATTTACACATCATCTACAACTTAAAAATTAGCTTCATACTTAAACTAGTTCCCCAAGTTTCCCCCTTTCTCCTGCCTTTTATGTGGCAGGGATGATTGCCGCTTATTATCCTGAGAAATAACAACATTTTCACAGACACCAAGCTTCATAGCTTCAAATCAAAACCAAGAAAGAAGAAAGAATGAATGGTAAATAGCACATTCACAGGAGAATCTTTTTTTTTTGTTGTTTTTTTCACTTTTAAAAATGTAGTAAAGATAAAAGAAAATCAAGTTTTTTTTAAAAAGGTTGGTTTGAAGGACAAGACTTAAACTCCTTAGCCTGAAGTGGCTGCGGTTCTGTGCAGAGGCCTGAAGAGCAAGGGCAGGTTCTGCCGTCTGTGGCAGAGGGAGGGACGGGCAGCGAGCAGCACTCGACGTGAGCTCGAGCCTTTGGAGGGGCAACTGCCAGGTGGGGGCACGGCCACCCAGGCCTCCCCCGCGAGCCAGGGCAGCCCTGCGGGACGCGGCACCACCCGGGAGCCCTGCTCGCTCTCGCGGGCTCGCTCAAGGCAAGATGGCAGCACCAGGAAAACGGGCGTTCCTGGGGCAGCATCTGGCCAGCACGGGCTGCCCCGCAGCTGGCCATCGACTGACCACTTCGCACTGATCACCCTGAAAACGCCGTGGTGCCCCTGTGGTCTTTGCGTGACGGGAGACGGCAAAAGCTCAGGATTTAAGAATTACAGAAAAACCCAGAGCTGTACCCCGATGACCCAAAGCACGCAGCGCCTCTGCACAGCACTGTGGGATAGCAGGTGTGGGATGAGAAAGACGAACGCCATTGGCATTATTAACAATTAGAAAGTAGCTAAAGCGCATGCAAAACGGCTGGAGAGTTAGCTCCTGCTGCCTCAATTTTGCCATGCCCAGAGCCCCTCAGTTTCGAGGTACCTGGCACCTCTGAGCATCCTGGTCGTCCCTCCAGCCCCCAGCCCTCCCGAGGACAAGGACTCGCTGCTGACACATGCCGTGGGGCCAAGGCCCAGCTCACGCCACGGAAGCCTGACCCAAAGGCAGGCAGTGGAAGAAAACCCAGTCGCTTTCAAAAAGCCTTTGTTCGGGTCCTGGGGTCTGGCCGCTCGCGCCGGGACTCAGCCCCATCGGCTGGCAGCAGCAATTTCTGCTCTGCTCTCTGTGCTGGGCCGCCAGCTTCAAGCTGTAAAACAGCACCCGCCGCGGCAGTCCCTCTGAACAGGAGAGCCTGAGCACTTCAAATTTATGTCCCAAATCTCTGTTCGGATTAAAAGTAACTCTTCAGCTTTCCATCTGCACAAATGCTATGAAGGAGAGAAGGGGGTCAGTCAGCCAATTTATCTTTCAAATCGGGGATAAAAATTGACTTGTCATGACAGAAAATTCTACCAAAGACTATTATTGTTGATTGATTCCTCTATGACAGAAGGTCAGATAAGCAAGAGCAGATAGATACCAAAGATAATGAACTTCCCCCTACTAGCATTAAGCACAAATAAAATATGAGCCCTGTAAACCGAATGTTACGTGAAGAATGGAACAAAAATTCCAACCTTTCCAGGGTGTCCTTCAAACCAAATTCACAAATACATCTAGCGACTGACCTAACGTCTCTACGTCTCTAGCTACATTCCTACCTTCTCATAATACCTGAGTTTGCAATGCAACACATTCACTTTACCCTGTTTAAAAAACACAAGTCATTAGAGGACTTGGTGCAGAAGATACTAAGAATGACTATCCGGTGAGCTAGATTCTGGTTTGGTGTATTAGCTTCCTCCTTACTTGCCAATCCAGTAAGGCTTTTCTACCTCCCGCAACAAATGGGTTATTTGGTAATGGATACCGCTGCCAATCAACCTTCGTAGAATTTGCTTTATACAACAGAAAGTAGAACATTCTTGTCCGTTCATCATCATAAATGAATTTAGGGTCTTTGTTGGTGGTGGTACAGCATTAGTCTTGGGAGTCTATTTTGGATAAACACAGAATACCTAATAGATTATTTTTGTTGGATATTTGGCAATAAGATGACCACTTTTATGTACACTAATTAAAACAAACTCTTATTCATCAACAGATTATAGCAATTCAGTAACTGTAGAATAAAATTACTCCTATGCAATTTTAACAATTCCTTGAGTGTAGAAAACAGCAAGCCAGAAGATAACCCGTAATAAAAAGATCACATCAAGCTATTTGGAAATTAAACTCAAAAGCTGAGAAATACTTTCTAACTTACAAACAGATACACTAAAATCTTCCCATTTACACTTGAGGTATAGGCTGTATGCAGAAGGCTTTCCTGAGAAATACGCGCTTGTCTCATTTTACAGTCAGAAAGTAAATGAGATTTACGGAACCACCTTTGGATTCTGAAGCTCTATCAAGCTGACCTGCTGCTGGGCCCAGCAGCTGTTACCCGTAACGTCCTATTTAAATAATGAAAAATGAGCAGCTAGTGGACTTGTAGAGAAGGGAAACCGTCAAGCTGGAAGATGCCCAAGCGGGACTGCAAAGGCGGCGATGCCGCCGCGGGTCGGCGGTCAGCCAGCAGCGGGTCTCGGAGGAGAGGTCTGACGGCAGTGGCCAGCACCTGGGACACGGCACAGCTGCGGACTAAGCCAGAGATGTGCCAAGCCAGCGGGTCGCAGCGTCTCTGGGGCTGTAACCCAGGGAGCACCCGCTGGGTGAAGGGGAAGGAAAGACGACTTTGGTGCATGAGATTTTTCTCCTGTTCACATTCATCTCACAGCAGCTTCAGTACCTCTGAGCAGTACTCACTTTGTGCCACGCAGCTGTCATCAGGACAAGACAAAAAGGTAGCAACGGGTCCCTCCTACCCTGAAGGAACAGAAGTTGTTTCCCAAAGTAATTTTAAAACAGCATTCAAACATTTGTGGATGAACCCTCCTCCTACCTAAACATCAAATTCATATCTAAGGACACAGGGAAGGAAATCCAGCCAGGGCGACACAGCTGCTTAGGAGAGCGACTGTCTTTGAACATTAATTCTTAATGAAGGGGATGAGAACAAGAGCATCTCATCCAACCTCCCCACCACCACCACGAGCAGGAAGCCATGAGGTAGGTTAGTCGTGAGAATACTCGAGTTTAGATGAACACCAGCACTTAGCAATTACTCCAACAGCTAACTAGCTGTCATTAAACCAGTTCTCCATGCAGTGGAGTGGTGTGGAGGTTGTGCGATGGAAAATCCAAGCCCTGCAACACCTAGGACCGAACAGTTTACCAAGTACTGCATGAATACCATTTTTCCTGGTAAGAAGAGATTCCACAAGCAGCAGAACAGTCCTGGCAGGATAGGACTATGGATCACGCATTCCCCGAATCCAGCAGAGAAAGCCATGCCAGAGGACACCGGAGTCCCTTACCCCGTTACACAGGTCACATTTAACCATAGGGTACGTTAACTGTTCCCAGAAACGGGCTGCTTGGGATTGCTGCAACGCTTAAGCCTCCTCAGTAGCCAGATACCACCTTGGAGGAATCCACTAAAAGGGGCAGTCCCGCCTCTTCTCCAAGTAGGTTTTTCCTGCTTTTGTGAATCTAAAATGGACGTTAAGGAAGTGATGAGAAATTACTTGCAGTTCTCTAGCAACAAGAATACCTTTGTGCAACGCCAGGAGCTTGCTACAAACTGCAGCAACGCCATTTCAGTCGAATGGAAAGGTGTTGCAGTGAGCGAGAAGCCAGCTGGTCAGGCTGGGGTTGGGGGCACGGGCGGGATTCAGGGAAACCGCCAGAGCTACCTACCGCCTGCATCTGAAAACTGCCGGGGAAAAGAAACCAACTGGCTAGACAGGCTTTTCCTTCTTCTCCACTCCCCGCCTTCTTAAAATTATTATTATATTTAAAGAAAAAAAGCTTGGCACTTCTCTAACACCCACTTCTCCGAAATCGTCCATTTGGGATACCAACAGCTCTGTCGATGCTGTGAGGCCGTTTGCTCTCTACGACAAACGCTTTTGGATACAAATCATGGAAAGAGCAGTGCGCGAACAGCATCTTCTCCTTGAGGTAGTCTTGGTCATCTCGGTCCCCAGCCCCCAAATACAAAAGAACTAACCCTAATAAACACTGTAACATTAAACATCTTCACATTCTGTAAACCGCTGGAGAATGCATCTGCTGCATTCATACAGAACCATGTGCATCGTGTTGAAGATCATACATTCAACTCTGTCGTGAAATAAATATATAGGAAAAAGAGTAAAAAAACAAAAACAAACAAAAAAGATTCTTGCTACAATGGCCGGGACGCCCACCGCCCCGTCTCCTGCCTGGATCGCGTTTGCCCCTCTCCCGAGGTGAGCCAGCTCCCTGCCTGAGGCACAGTGTAAGGCACCGGCCGGGGCGAGCTGGGCTCACTCTTTGCTCACACTCGTCTTGCAGGAATGTAGAACGGCCTTAAACAGGAGAGGCAGCTGCTCCAGGGGGACATTCACCATTTTTCCTGGTAAGAAAAAAACCAGAATTAGCAGGCACTCTTGAATCAGATTTCAGAGACACCTAAGCCAGCAACGCTGGAGATGGTTTTACCTTGAACCTCTCAGAGAAACAGTTAATCATCCTACTGCTACATTAGACATTTGATATTCATTTGGAGACAACGGGATTTATTATTTACTGAATTGAAAGCAAAATAAATGGGCAAAGTCAGATCAAAATGATTTCTCCACAATGGAGCAGTATTTATATAAACTGGGAAAGACTAAATCCCGTCTCTCCTCAAACTCCCTTGTTGATCTCAATGAGTAAATTACAAGAGCTACTCTCTGATTATTATCTAGTTCGTTACAACGGAGTAGGATGAAGCATACGGAGCCTTGACACAGGGAGGCAAGTATCTCCCTTTGCCATAATGTTCAGGAACAAACAATGTTTTAGTAACACCAGACCTTGTAGGTCTAACTAGTGACACAACTGCATTTGAAAATTCATCTGTGGATTTCAGAGGTCCAGACGAGCTGAAAGCTGGGGGTTATACTGCAGGTCCGCCCACCGCTCTGCTTATCATCTGCTCCTTAATTAAGCAGCATTTCAGAGATCTCTCTCTGTCTTATAACTACTCAAACCAGGATGGGAGGCATTTTGAGAGAAAATGCCTCCAAGTTGGGATGGAAAGGAAGAAAATAAAAGGAGAACCTGACCAAAGTACTTAAAGGGCAGCAAGTCAGAGCAGGGCACGTCTTCTGGGAGCAGGACATAACACTGCATCCGCCAGCATCACAAGGACAACTTGGAAAGAGCCAGTCCGGCTGGGTGAGCTAGGGGTGACGGGAGATCGGCTTAAAGGTGGGCGAGAAACTTCGATAGATAAAGGTCTCACACAAACATCTTCCACCAAAGCTGACAAGAATTTCACTGTTATAAATTAATGTTTTTTTAAAAGCTAATTTAATAACTTGCACATGATCCCACTGGGAGAAAAGCTCAAAAAGTTACCTGCAATATATCGTATCTCTGGCAAACACATCATTAAATCCGGAAAACGGTTTGGCTGGTGTGGGTATTTGTACTCCGTGAAGTCCTGGCAAACATACCAATACCGCTTATTCAGCTGCTCCAGTTGGGACGCATTAGTCAGACCCCTGATGTCTGAAAGTGAACACGATTAGAGTAATGAAAACATCCTAGCAGAGCAGCAGCCTCGCACTTATTGCCATTTCTTCAGGAAAGACAGCCTGATTTCTGTAACTCTAAGCTGGGTCCCTGCTTTGGAGATTGGCTTCCAGTGCCCAGTCAATTACTAAAACTCCTGTCCCCTCTCCTGGCGTGCCTGCATCGCTGGTGCGTCTTTACACGCGTGTCTGGGTACAGGATTTCCTTCCACAAAAGGCCAGGATGAGAACAGCTAATGTCCTAAGCCGCTCATCTGCAGAGCTCAATGAATGCTCTTGGAGATAACAGCACCAGCAACCCTAAATCCCCGCCTGCCTGGTGTGAAGCAGCTGTGTGTCAAGGTTTAGTCCTCACAGCAGATTCAGCATAATACTTCCTCAGACAGAAACATGTTGATTTTAGCTATATCATCTTGGCTGAGGAAAGCGCTCAACTCTATAATTCAAGGTATCATCATATTTCTCCCCATCTGCTCATGAATTATGTCATACGAGCTTTATAAACTTGTCAACTTCTTATTTTTAAATCTAGCTTTGCCAATGTCAGGCAACATACACAAAGGAAAAATGGACGTTTCCAAGCTATCAAACTGGCACCGCTCAGCCTGATCAACGGCATCAGCACGCTGCCGGGGGTCCTGGGAAGGATCCAGCGCGGTGGAGCAAGGAAGCTGCGGACCCTCGGTGCAGGCTCGGTATTGTAAGACCATCTGACGGAAGAGGCATTTATCTACTGCCCAAAAGCTGACTTTTAAAAATAATTCTCAGGTATTTCACATAAAAAATTGCAAACTTCAACTAAAAATAAAAGAAGACAGGAAGCTAATGAAAACACATTCTGGAAAACAATGGAGACAGCTCGAGAAGTGCATTATCCAGTGTCAGGAAACTGCCCAGGGAAGCAAACCGGAACGTCAGGCCGGCACAGACTGAAGCGTCAGCACTATCTCCTGCTGGAAACGGGGGGGTGAGGAGAGAGCCTGCAGCACATCTTTACAGACTGCAACTCTCTTTCACAGGACAAAAGACTTTGGGGACATTTATTTCCAAAATTACAGCTGAACACCATCCATTAAGCATGTGCCTCTCAACACTTCTCTTCATTTACAACACGAAATGTCCTCCGAGGCCCCACAGACGCGGGGCCACAGCAAACGACCAGGAAAGGGGATCCACAAGCAGCGGATTGCGACAAGGTACAAGAGAGGAGACAGGGACAGGCACTACTGAGGAACAAATCCCATCTATTCCAAACTATTCCAGCCCGCTACAGTTGTTAGGAAAGGACCAGGATCTTCTCATGCGTTGAAGAATTACTCTGCATGGATTTTGAAATGTCTGGGGTCTTGCAGGAGCCCGGACTGTCAGCTTTAATACACTGGTTAATCAACAGGAGGATACGGTCCCTTCTTAGGCAGAATTCATTGCCTGCACATAAATACTTCATTTGTGACTACTTTTCACTTTGAAGAGTTAGCATTAGGTATAGAATCTAAAAAGCAGGAAGTCAGCTAGGTGATCTAAGTCCATATCCTGAAGGTAAATATTTTAAAGAGTCAGCAAAGCTCTAAAAAAGGGGAGGACTGGTTTTACAAATTCACCTTTAAAGCAGAAACATTAACAATGACATCTTCTAGTTGGGAATCTTTGAAAGGTTGTTAGGCAAATAGTCAAAGTTTACTTCAGAAAAAAAGGTCATGCAAATTAACTGGCCTTAAAGTATCACTGAGTTAATTGCCTAAACAGTTACCTAAAGCAGTAGTACTTTTAGATGACACATCTTTGTCTGGTGAGAACTTTGTCAGCAGCTGCTAAAGTCACCACTCACCAAAACCTTATCCAGAAAGGTTTCACGAGCCTCTCTGCTCTGTTCTTATTCTGGTGTTGGTACCCTTGGTACATAGGTAAAATGACACACTTACTGTCCTTGGTGCCTCTATTTAAAGGCAATAAAAACTGTCTAAGCAAACGAATTCATTCACTGCCAGGATTTCTTCATGTGAGTACCCAAGTATCCCATTCTGTGTGGTGCACGGTCTGCACAACGGCAAACACATAGAGAGGTTTCAGAGCTCGCGTTTCTTTGTGGGTCTTGGACCCCTTCCTCCCATTGCTCATCAGGGAAGCAAAGACTGCTCAGACTGTTTCAGAGAATTTCTCCAGTGGGGCCGATACCTTCTCTTTGTCGACTCACCTTGATTTAGGAAGTTAATGGCTTTCATACACGCGTACTCCTCGTTGCTGACCTTCAACTGGTTAAATTTGCGAAAGAGGTAGATCAACCGCTCCATCACCTCCATCCCCTCTTCACTGAATCTGGAGGATAGAGATCACACATGAACGTATACAGGACACAGTCTGTACAATAAAGGCAAGAAGCTTATTAACATAACTTCACAGATTTTAACATCTTGCAAGAGAATTTAAAAAAAAAATTGTCATCAAAATTGCTTGAAGTCTGCTGGCACCATTAAATTAAAGTAGAAGAAAGAAGGAAAATGACTCAGTTACAAACTTGACTGCTACAGATATTTTAGCAAAAAACGATCTCTTGGTGATTCAGTTCATCACCAGCCTGCTCTGACAGAGGGAAAGGTTTGACGGAGCCAGGAAAACTTCTTGCACGCTTGTAGGCACACTGCTTTGCCTCTCTACGCTTGTACTTCGCCAGATTTCAACGAGGATTGTGCCTTTGCACTTTGCTGGGCTAATGGGAGGTTTAACTGAACAGTTTGGGGAATGAGATGAGATTTCATAGAAATGTGGAGTGACGCTTGTCTGTTAGGACATGAAAATATCCTGCAAAAGACCTGTTGTTCTGCCAGATGCAAGGGTCAGTAGGTATTCTCCCTCTGCCTGGTGTTGCGCTGCACCTACCCGCGACAGAAAGCGGCTCACAGCCATGTTATACAGCACTGCGCCTTACTCCTGATGGTTATTCTTGCAGGACAAAAGCACCTCTAGCAAGCTTTGGAGTCCTTCCCCCATTCAGAAGACAAGCTGCCCCCAGGCGCGTTTCACGTGTTCTCGCCCCTCACCACTTCGTCCCTTTCTTCAATTTGTGCTTTCCAACATTTGCAGCAACCCAACATAACCTCCGCTGGCCACCAGCAAAACACCAACGCACCCTTGGGGGCCTGGAGGTGGCCCCAACAGCTGTATTGCTGCACAGCACCCCGCATCCCACCCTGAGAGATCTGGGATCGGTGCTGCTTTACAGCACGTTACAAAGGAACGCTTGTTCTCTGCAACAAACACACCCAACCTGATACCCAAGTTGTTGGTTTTAAACAAACCCCTCCGTTCTACAAAGCTGATCAATTAATTTTAACCTTTACTTACGGAATCAGCCCAATCCCCAAGCTTTGGCTCTGTGTGGCACATTTCATTGTATCAGCTGAACAGAGCAGCACCCAAGGTGGTACAGGACTGCAGGAACACAGACCCCACACCCGGCTGCACAGGTGCTGCCTCCCAGAACAAAGTCCATTTCCAAGAGCAAAAGTGCCTACAATTTCTCATATCTGTAGAGCGCCGTTGGAAATAACCTTGTTTTAAACACCGAGGGATTACACTGACCCACATACAGCAGTGACACAGACTTCACTTATCTGACAGACAGGTGAGGAAGCTCACCTCCCAAAAATTCCCAGGAGTGACTCACAGAGACCCTGGACTTCCACACAGCCATATTTATTGCCTGTTCATTACGGTTTGTTAATTCTCCTCGGCTGAGAGCTTCTAGGGCAAGACATACTGCAGGAAGGCTGGGATTCTTCTCACAAACACAAATACGCATGAAACCACAAATAACCAATGTTAAAGGGAGTGAAACTGCAGGCTATGGTCGCAGGTTGAATGGTGCAGTCTAAGGAACCACGCCGTTTCCTTCTAAACTCTCCCCCTCAATAGGACGTGCAGGATTCATTGCACTTAACAAAAGCGTATCAAGATCCAACCAGAAAAGCACTGCTGCTAGTGTGGACTGTCAGGGATCCTCTGCTGGGATCTGGATCCACCACCCGTACCAGCCCTGGAGTATCTCACAGGCTCACTGCTGAATCTGTGCCATTGGCAGAAAACAAGTTGTGCCTTTCTCCTGAGCATCCACACTTGCCAGGGGAAGCCAGCGACAGAGACGGGCAGGAGAGGGCATGCTGATGTACAGGGAAAGCAAATCTCCCCAAAATCTCCTGGGAAATTGCCTGATGGAGATTTTGCAGGTGCAGAACGAGGTCCTCCTGCTGAGGGGTGTGCCGGGCTTCTTCTTCAGGAGCAATGCCCCGCGTGAGCACCACAAAAAAGCCACGGCGTAAACACCAGGCAGAAGCGGAGCTGGAGGGTGCAGAGGGCTGCCGGTCCTGCAGGCACGCTCCAGGACCATACCCCACGTGTGTCAGTGGCCAGAATGGCCTCCCAGGAACACATCTTGCAGCAACACCACCGGTTTCAAAGAAACCACATATTGAAAAAACGCTCTGAAGTGGGACAGAAGTGTTCAGGGAAGCTTCAGCTGGGCTCTGGCATTGTACAGCACAAAGGAGACGAGCACAGCCAGAAAGCCACCTTTGAATACAACAAAAATAGAACATTTTTCACTAAATAATACCTTATTTTGGCATGTGTGTTTGTTTACTTCAAAGTTATTTGTAAAATGCACGGTGGAGTTTGCCCTCAGAGAAGTGAAAACAAGCTATCTGAACTCCAGGTCACTTCTTCAAGAAAGTAATATTGTAAGTGATGAAAGCCTTGTCGGCTAATCTAAAGTTGTACAAGTTTTCTTGCTCTCAAGCTGACATTAAAAATCTTGCAGGTGCAAGATTGCAAAGCTCAAGAAGTTAATGAGCACAAAGACCACTCAGTCATCTGTTGGGTTTAATTGTTTTTAGAGCGTGCACATTTTTACCAGCCACTCATCACTTCGTAAATCCAGGAGAGCTCTTCTCTCATTCCTGCAGTTGAACTGTCTTACTTTTCTGTGCATACTTTCCTCCCCCTTTCAAACAAAGCTGTTCTGTTTTTCACAGCCCTCTTTCTTCTCGAGGACTGACTCCTCCACACACTTTTCCTCGCAGTTTACACCAGGCAAGTTTCTGGCTGGGAGTTATCGAGATCAGCTGGGGAGGAGGGGGAAGGGAAACGCTATCAGGAGTGCTGGGGGAGGTCAGGAATCTATTCATTTCATATTCATCTCTAGAAAAACAGCACAATAAAAGAAAACAATTGATCTAGCCAGAACATTTAGCCAGTTGTTAGAAGTGATTACAACACAGGGACTGGGGAGCTCATCCTATGCCTTCATTCATCACCTACCTAAGCATTAGCATTGCTCCCGTCATTTTGCTAAATAAGAACAGAAATTAACCCCAAAGTGCCAGACTATCACACCTCAGTGAGATTTCGTCAACCAGCTGCGAGATCTAATGAACTTCGGTCTGCAATCCTTACTGATCAACACCAGAGGAAACGAGGGCTCTTTGAGAGAGCCCACAAGTCAGACACCTCTCCAAAAGAGCCCCTCTCAAATCCAAAGGGACCAGCTTTTCCACAAGGGCATCGGACAGGGAGACCGATACCCATGAACTGTCCCACTGCTGCCTGCAGCTGTCCCACTGCTATGGCTGAGCTACCATAAAGACAACTGGGAGGGAGCCACGCAGCTTGAGACCCCTCATCTGTGCAACTTCCCGCTAAATGGCTTTTTTGGTGTGTATTTTCCCATGTTACTAATGACAATTAATGATACTTGAAAAGCTAAATCAGAAGAAGAGACTTCAGAAACATTCCGCTCCCAAGAACACCTATTTTCATCCATGTGCACAGATCTTCTCTGAAGGACTTTTGAGGCGACCAGCTCTGAATTGCCGGTTTCTGAAGGGCCAGGGATTCCTCCTTTGTCTTGCTGTCTTACCTCTCGCTTGTATTTATCACAAACCCAAAATGAAACAAACACTTCTCTTTTAAGGCTCTGACCAGGACAGCAGGAACAAAAGGACAGCTGAATGCAGGAACAAGTGTTATTGTGGTTTTCTATGACCCTTACTGCTCCTCGCAGGAGCAGCACCAGATGCACCATGAATGGCCGGGCCGAGCAGCGCCGCGGAGGAACCTGCCCCAGGAAATGAGACACCTGGGTCCAGCTCTTGGCTCCTCCACTCCCTCTGCTGTGGTCTCAGCTAGCCAGCCCCTCCGGTTCTCAAAACAGACGCACAAAGGAAGCTCAAAGAACCGTTAGATACTGCGATGGCTGAGGACCACAGCAGTATTTTAAATCTCTGCTCATCAGACACTTAGATCCCCTTGGCGAAATGGCCAAGCCTAGCAAGGTCAGAGTGCAAACGGGGCAGATGTTAAAAGGGAGGGTGGGCAGCAGCTTCCGTAAATCCTACCTGTTCTGCCATAATATTGTGAGATCGTGAGTCTACTACCAAAAGGAGGATCTGTCTGGCACCAAGACTACAAAACAAAACATCCAAATCAAAAAACAACACCCTGACCAAAATGATAAATGAAAGACAGGTTCCTCAGAGCATCAGATAGCACGTACTATGGAAAAAACAAGAGCTAAGTTGCAACATCTTGAAATTTATGTAATCAAAACAATGAAATAGCAATTAATAATGAACACTTTGATAATAAAGACAAGCAGCTTTGTGAACAACCTTTCTACTGGCCCAAAGGGTTTTTAAATAAGACATTCTGTCTTGCAACTCAGGGTTACCCAAAGTGTTGATTAGTTTTACTCTCCTCACAAAAAAGGTAGTTTGTAGGGCTGTGCTGAAGGATGACAGCATTGCTATGAGAAATTCAAACAGCACCAGGCACACCTTTCCCTGCAGAAGGAAGTTTTGGTTCAATACTGACTAACCATGGCGTACTTTCTAAGCCTGGAACAACCGTTCCCTAAAAAACAGAAAAGGAAAACAGCCGCAGGTGATCTGTCCCAGGAAAGGTGGTTAGCTGGTCAGAGGGTGCCCAACCACCATCCTCCGGACAGCTCCTCCATCGCTAGACCTCACTCCCTTACCCACGGGCTCAGCCTGACATCTCACCTGTGCAGCTCATCGTCAGAGGGAGAGTACTTGGAGGTGACGTCCGCAAGGTCACCAAAGATCTGCTTGCTGTAAACAGTCAGCGAGGACAGCAGGATCAGCTCCTGCCACGTAGAGCTGAGCAGGCAGGTATAGTCCTTGATGGAGAGTTCGCAGAAGAACGGCAGCTTCTTGATCCAAGCAATCTGCCTGAAAAGCAATTCATCCGCCAGACGACACAACAACGCAAACAGCTCTGCCTGAGTCACTTTATACCTGCAGGCACAGTTAATATGAAAGCGTAAAAGAACATTAAAAACATTGAATGACATCATCTGATGAGGCACTTGAAAAGAAAGGCAAACGCCACAAGAATCCATGTTCAAGTACCCAACGTGCCAGTGCCCTGTGTCACCCGGTGGCAGGAGCCACAATGGCCAACACCCAGCCTGCCTGGCCGGGGGCTGCGAGGGGAGCCCCCCCGACCCCTGGGGTCACCCACCCAGCCAGCACCCACAGGCACGGGGCAGCTCGGCTTCAGAGACGGCCCTGCAGCTCTCACCAATGGACAGGCTACCCAGCTTTTTTCCACCCATGTGTATTTTTTCCAGATACTCTGCTTATTACCGGGCCTTTCGTACAGTTAATGCAGTCTCAGGGCTGAAACCCAACGAACCCTGCTCCCATGCAGGCTCAGCCTGGCCACGTAGCCTGGAACCCCATGTAAGGTCCGTGCATGCCAGCTCCAGCCCCAGGCAAGGGCACACGCCACTCGCGGGACGGGGTCTGGTTTGCTGCTTGTACTACGGCTGCATCTTCTCCCAGGGGACGTGCTCCCTGTGCCGATCGGGCCATGAACGCATGCACCCAGCGACCCACCTTGCCGTCAGCAGCCCCTGCAGCATGAGCTGCAGCTGTGTGTG
>NW_009594448.1:0-6471 GCF_000690535.1 Cariama cristata | reverse complement strand
GTCGTCAGCCGTGTGTGCCGGCAGGGACAGCCAGACTGAAAGGACAGCCAGGAACAGGCAGCTCCGGGCAGCCTCTTGCACCGCACCGCACACACTCACCCGTCCTCGATGAGCATCGGCGTGCCGAGCGGCTCCAGGTCCTCTGCTGACACTAACTGATTGATGAGGCTGTGCGACTGGGGGTCCAGGCTGCGCGTTTGGGGGGGCATGAGAGCCGAGTGAGCAGAATAGCTAAAAAGGTGCGGGAGGTACTGATAGTGCGTGGACACCGGCGTCCCGATATACTGATCCCTGAGTGCAGCGAATCCATTCAGCTCCACGGACCTACTGGAAAAGGAAAAGCTTTTTAATATACCCCAAAAATTCCACCCAATTCATTAAAATGTTGCATCCAGCTCCATCAGAAATGTTAATAAAAACAGGGAAAGAAAACAGAATGGAAAATGCCTTTGTATTTAAACCCTACTCTGGAAATAACTGAGAGCGTGCAGACCAGACGCCTTACACTTGCCTCGCATTGCGCCTGGCTCGGTGCTAGTTCCACTTAATGGGGATCTGGGAACTGCTGCTGAGCAGCCACGTGAAGAGTAAAACAGAAACCCAACTGTACAAAGCGTTCCCATCCCAACTTCCTTAAAGGGCCAGAATTTAGGATAGTAAATTAAGTATTTACACAGTCAGTGAACACAAATATCTCTTAGCTTAAGATGCAACTGAAAGCAGATGGAATGCAACTCTCAGGATTCTTGCCATGTTTACAGGCAAAGGCTGCATCAGGAGGCCAGCACTAACAGTAACTGACGTTAATGTAACACCATCAATTAGTAACCTAAACGGAGTAATTTGTTTTCAAAATCTGAGCACAGTGCAGAAACAGAGCTTATGCAGAATGAGCAGTGAATGGTAATCAGGTTCCCGTGATCTGCAGAAAAACTACCAATACAAACTAAGAGATCGATTTTAAATACAATTTTAACTCAATATGCCTTCTTTTTCATTTGCTCACGAGCATTTCACCTCCTGGTTCAATTATTTTCAATCCAGTGGCTGTCTGTCTTAAAACCGAATTAGAGATGTAAGAATCCGCAGTATGCTCAGTTTACACAAAGATGGGCTCACAGTGTGTTTTTCCTACGTTGACCCAAAGCATCACTCAGGGAAAGACAGCTAAGACTACTGTAATACAGAATTCTTCCAGGCGTCATTCCCACCTTGAAGATGGAGTAGAAACAGGTGAAGGCTGGTTGCTCTCAGAAACTCCATTTCCAGGGGAACTATGGTCACTGTCTCCGTTGTTGCTCCATGACATGTTCGCCTCTCCCTCAAATTCTTGCCCAGACATAATTCTCTCAATCTCTTCCTCTGATATCTGTCAAATACAGGATCATTACGGTTACCTCAGCTGAGAATAGAAACAAGGCAGAGCCTCCGTATGTGAACACCTGGACCACATGGTCACATCCAACAGAGCTGAAACCACCTTGCACCAGCAGAAACGCTTTGCCACTCCTGCAGATATCACATCTTTCCTTTACATTTAACAACGTACATGAAAAATTCTATTTACAGCTAATCGTGGTGACCTCCAGTTCCTGCAGTACAATTCAACTGACGATAACAGAAGACTGGAACGGACACGTGAAAAGATGATGTCAAATACACACAGCAATGAGCCGTAAATCAGCCGCTGTCACACAATGAAAAACCTGGGAGTAACTGAGGCCAGTTCATCGGGAACATCACTCAGTACTCAGCAGCAGTAGAGGCAAATGGAAGCTGGGGTAGGCTCTGGTTTGATACAGCAATTGAGAGGCAAGGTGACATACATAAAATCAGTCCAGAAAACGTTTACAGGGAATCATTGTTCGCTATTTTTCCCCAGATAAGAACGAGGTGGCACCCAAAGAAGTAACCAAGCATCTAATACTTAAAACAAGTATTAGAGATTACTATATATGAAGCTAAAATGGACTAAAAATAAAAAATAAAGAAAATTTTGAGTTCACTGAAGTACAAAGTTTCAAGAAAGAGCTGGGCATGTTCCTGGAAAAATGTTGCATTAGTAGTGGGGAAAATGCAACATAAAAACATTGAGGCCTTTTTTTTAAATTCTGTGCATGTCCTTAGCGAGGCTGTCACAAACATGGAAAGACCTCGAGTTAACAGGCTGCAAGAAAGTGCAGTGGACTCTGAACATCAATTTCAAGAGCCAAACATTGCTTAGACAGTTTATTCCAGTCTTGCAAAAGCATCAGAAAAACTTGGTAGGCTTACCCAGGTACAGCATCTGAAGAGTGCAAGAGCTCAATAGTCTCACCCCAGGACATGGAGTTGATGACATAACCTATGGTCCAGCCCTGACCGATCACGCAAGTCCCAGGTGAGCAAGGGCCCGCTCTGGCTAGCAAAGGCTGCTGTTTTACTACACCTACACTGCTCAAAGGCAGTAAAAATTGTTACCTGGCCAGAAATGAAGTGTTTGTTCTTCTTCGATAGACCCACACAGGATCAGTAACTAATGCTGTTATAAATATGATGTTTCCAAACAGCAGAAAACGTTCTATCATTACAAAGAGATTTTTTTATGGTTTGAGCTAGGCTCTCTCTGACGCTGACCACAGGCACTGTCTAATTCGTGCCTTTTTCTTGGTTCGCTATGGAGGACCTTACTGAGTAGGCAGAGCGTCTGGTTGCTTGGCTTCTCATGGTTTGGTTTTGGACTGGGGCGAGTTGTCTTTTCACAGGCACACGGAGTCACAGAAAATGCTCTCAGTGTTATTTCTACTTTATTAAAATAAATAGTAAACTTTTAAAAGACCTCTTTTCTAGAAGCAAGCTGGAAATGGCCATCATTTCTCATGCCTGCAGTACAAGCTGTTGTGCTGAATTACTTTGTGCTTTACAAGACATCTCCAGACAAGCTGCGCCATCAATCAGCGAGACATTTACTGGGTGCCCTGCTTGCAACAACTGAAGGAATTGCAGCAGGCAGCCCGTGAGATTTACTGGGAGCTGCGGAGGGACAGACGTCCTTGTGTGGCTCACAAAGGACAGAGCGCTGCGAGACAGCCCGTGAATTCACATAGGCACCCTGGGACTGCGCAGTGTCCCCTCCGGGGACAAGCAAGCACCAAGCTTTATTTACAAACCTACAGTTCATGACATATTTCTAACAGTCGTGGAGAGCCAAAGCCCCGCTACGCTAGCAGGAGGCACATGCAGGGCCGAGAAAGGCTCAACCCAATCAACCCCGGCCCCATCCAACGCTGAGCTGCTGCCGTGGTCCCGGCCCAGCGCCGTGAGAGGAGCTGCGTGCCAAAGCCAAGAGAGCAAAAGCTGAAGGGAACCGTGGAGAAGCAGCCAGACATGCTCACCTGGACAGGTCCGATGCTTTTGTTTCTGCCTCCTGGCATGCCATCCTCTCTGATTGCTGAAAGAAAACAGCCATAGCTTGGTGAGGAACACTACTCTTCAGTATTCCAGAAATACATAAGAAGCTATCTCCTATTTTGAAAAAAATTAAAGATCTTTATACCTTAAAAGATTCATTTTGTTCATCAAAGCAGTTTACACAGAAACCTCCAGTGCATTCCGGGGCATTGGAGAGCTCGAGCAGCACACACCACGATCCTCACCCCAAAGGGCATAAACGCATCCGTGGGGCTACAAGCATTACTTGGGGAGTTTAGCTTCTTCGTGTGATCCTTGAGTGACAAGTAATGAAGGAATAGCAATCCTTTATCACAATTAATTCCAGCATAATTTGAGAAGTGGCACATGGAAAGCAACCCTACTTCACCCCTGGAAATAACACAACGAATGCCCACAACTGCTAGAAAACGAACGCTGGCATTTCTACCGCCACTGCCCACAGCCCTGTGAGCCACCGTGAGCCAGACCCCACCTGGAGAGACACCACCCGGCGCGGCCGACAGCACAGAGGTAAAGCCCTTACTTCACTTCTAGCTACTGACCCCGCTCTCACTGCAGAGAGTCAGATCTCCTGCAGCTACCACGGACAACGGAGGGGAGATGTCTTACCCAGCCGGTTGCACACAAAGTCGTCGTTTAAAATTCGAGTTACTAGGCCAAGCTACGCCGTTTCATTTCAGAAGGGCAGCCTAGTTTTTCAACACAGCAGCTGCATTTTTAAGGCTCTTTAAGCAATTTCCAGGGAGCTTCAGCGAAGTCCAACTAAGGGGATTATCCTGGAGCTGCTTCTCTACCTTCCTCTTCCCTCTGCTCTTCTCTTTATTGGCAGAGCAGCTCTGCAGAAGCGACAGCATTCGAGGACCAACCCTGCTCCTCCTGCGCCTCCTCTCCCAGGCCAGGTCCCCGGTTTATCAGGTCCCAATCTCTTTCCCACCACGACCTGGCCAGACTTGGCAGGAGGCTCTCCCCAGCTGCGCCGTGACCTTGCTGCTGCCGGCCGGCCTCACCCCGCTTGGCACACGGGGCTGCAGGAGGCCCTCCCGAAGCAGAAAATGACACAGAATTTAAGGAAAAGTTCCTGTACCAGAAAAGCCAGGCTGCTGCTTGATTTTAGATATCCTCAGCTCAAATCATCTTCACCTGCCTCGGTGCCGCACTCGCACCTCAGGGATTACACACGCAGGCTCAGCTAAGGGAACTGCAGCGTGGCAGAGCTATGCACGCCTGGCACGTGGGCCTAAACTCCATTTTCCTGACTCGTAACCACCTAGCCAAGCCACGCAAATCACGACACGGAAGCGTCCTGATGATGTACAACCCCGCCAGCCCGTGACCAGCAGCATGACGATCCCTGTGGCACCTTGCAACACCACGTTACGAGATCGGCAATACAGTTTTAATCCTTCTGACACAAACTCTTTCACCTCCATATAACAGCAAGTACTTTTATTTCAAATACCAGACAGCATTCATTGAAGCACACTGGATAAGCCACAAACACGGAATATAAAACAGTTATGGTTACCTTTTACATCATGCAAAACTCTTAAGATCTAGCAAGACTACAAGCTCATTTTAACAAACAAGGCTGTTTATTTTCTACGAAAACTCTTTCCAAAAAACTAGTTTTTCATTAAAAAAAACCTGCGACTGATGTAGAACTAAGCTGTCATGGTTAGCTCTCTGTTACCACCTTTAGGTTTTGGGTTTTTTTTAACTTAATGGAACTACAGTAACAGTTTTCCAATTTGGGGGGAATTTCTCTAGGTTTCCAAGGTATTTTATTGCTAGTTGTGATTCAGGAAGATTCTCAGCTAATTCCATGGCAAGCCACGGACATAAATTGTCTTGGTCTTTTGATTTCGAAGTGTAGTTGTAGCAGGCGTTAGCTTACATCTTCCTTTTCTATGTCCACATCATCTTACAGAATGCCTTAGAAAATCCACCCCTGCAGAGTTTACAGTTCTTCTTAACCACGGAGACAACGCTGGCGGTCACCAGGCTGGTCTTCATTCTCCGCTGGCCTTCTGCCTTGCCCACAAGCCCAGCTGTAGCTCTGTCCTGTGGCTCCTGTCAGCCCGGCAGAGCTGCCCTCCCCGCTGAACTGGTTTGATGAGCTGCCTTTCCAACTGGCAAGGACAGCCAGCTACTGCTGAGGGCAACGCTTTGCGTGAACTCCTGCGCCCTGGACTCAAACCTGGTGAAACCCTTCACCCCTGGGTGCTAAGAGGAGTTTGTAGTTTGGCTGTGCAGGTCCTTGTAGCAATGGGTGCCATTCAAACCAGAGCTCTATCCGAGGCGTCACCCAAGCTCATGTGTGTTACCTTTAAGACTGCTGATATTTTTCAACAGCTGGAGGTTAAACGAACCCCATTACTCTCAAGGTGATTACCGTTGCTCCAGCCGTTCCCGCTGGCCAGTGGTTCGACGCTCTCCACACCGCCTTGCCAGACCCCGCAGGCACAGCATCCGACAGCAAGATTTACAGGATGCAAACCGGCTTGGTTTATTTTTGTAAATTCTTACAACCATTCCCAGCTTCCATGGAAGACCCCCTCCCCGACCTGGGAGGTGCTCGGCAATACCACGTATCGGCTGCGATACTTGACTTGGGTATCAGCGAAGCCAAACACGCCTCCTACTGCAAAGCTCAGCCTTCGTGGACCAGCGCTATTCCCTGCCGCTTGAGCTCGGATTTTGAACTCCCCCATCTCCCAGATCACAGCACGCTCAAGATGCTTCTCCTAAACGGGATTTCTGGAAGTCTTGCTAGTTGCGTGACCTAGCCAAGATCTGCAACACAACATCGTGACGTTTTTGCAAGTGGTCCATGAAAAAAGGCTTCAGGAGACCCGGATGGTTCCAAAACACGGACGCGCTCTCCAGAAGGGCCGTCCTGCTACAGGGCTGCGTGCCAGTCGCTCTCCTGTCCGACGGCGAGCCCTGTGCCTCACCTGACCGCAACGACCAGGACACCCAGGCCCAGGCAGGGACTAACTCCGCAGCCCCGTGGCGCAGTAGCCCGGGCACGGCGGCAGG
>NW_009594447.1:0-7300 GCF_000690535.1 Cariama cristata | reverse complement strand
CCCCTTCTCCCCGCGTACGCTCGCTGCTGTCCCGCGTCCCCCTCCCAGTCCTTCCAGCTCCCTCCTCCTCTTCCCTTTTTTCGCAGCTCCCTCCATTCCAGAGCACCACTCCTTCCAGAAGCAAACTTCTCAACCATCTCCACTTCTGTTCTCTTTTTCTTTATTTTCAAGCTTGTTTCCTTCGAGTCTGGACGTTACAGGCGGCAAACCTGTACAGACAAAAAGGAGTAACAGTTACCGTTGGCTTTCTTTTTATCTTAAATTTCTATACATACCTACGTATATACATAAAACTTTCCAGCATCTCCTGAAAGTGGGAAGCAGCAGTACTTCAAATAATAGGAGACAAGCCAAGTTTGCGAAGGGCACAACACACTGCTTAGCCTTCTCTAGCTGTTCCCGAACCAGCTGCACCCCACAGTGCTGCGGTAACGCCTCGCCCTGCGTTCAGAGACGGCCCGGGCCCCCATTCACACCGGCAGCCAACGGGCGATGACAGCGAGCACAACGCATCGAGGCGTGCAGCAAGGCGAGTGCAGAAACGTGCATTGCCAAAAAGCACTCTTTTCATTGCAGGACGTGCTCCCGACTCACAATGAACCTAAAAGAAAGTACCCATTTTTGAAGGGTTTTTAATATTAAAGCCATATTACCATAGTGGCTACGTCTGCACTACCGTCATATGTTCTGCAAATCTAGGTTGGGTTCCTAGACTCGCCAACAGAATTAAGTGAGACAACAATGCGGTTTAGGTTTCTGGGACACGACAATTTGTAACTTGCCGTGCACTGTCTGTACGCTGTAAACCACTGAAACAGGTTTTATAGAGAATTTTAAGCGGCTTGTAAAAAAATGCTCAGTATATCTTTAAAAAAAAACCCAAACCCATTCTTATCAGACAATAATGTCTGCAATTTTAACAGCGAAGTGATCTGATACGTTTTTACCAAAAACATATATGAGCACAATTTGTATGGTCAAAGAACGGCAGAGCAGGCTTTGCGAGAGAGCTGCAACAGAAGTTCATTTTTAGAGCCATTTCCCTCCCATCCGGCATTCTAGGAGCCGGGCAGGCGGGAGAAAGGGTCAGGTCTAGCAGGGAGACAGCGAGCACAGCAGGCCAGCAAGGCAAGGGGCAGGAGAAGCCTCGGCTGGAGCAGGAGGACGGAGGAGGGAGCACAGCGACAAAGACACCCAGGGCCACGCTGGGGATGCAGCGCGAGACGTCAGAGCAAAGCAAACTCAAAGACTCTGGCACACCCTCTCAGGAGGGTGGCATCCAGCATCAGGACCACGAACGGACACCAGCTTTATGACTTATGCAGTGACAGTTGTACAAAATAAAATCAAGTTCAGTGATGCTTACAGGTCTCCTCTGAGATGCTGCTAAGTTGAGAGCGCCCAAGTGCAGAAGGCAAGTTCGAGTGAGACTGGAAGCTGAGGTGTCCGGGCCACTTTGCGTGGGCTCTCCACCGAGTTCCCGGCAAATGACGAGATCCTGACTGTCTAGAGAAGTTTCTTGGACGGAGTCGACGGGAAACCTCCTTTGTCATCCTTTAGTCTACCGGCTGTACCAAAGAAAGTGCGGATCAAGGCCGGTGGCAACTCCACAAACCCTTGCCAGCTCTTCGTGGCGCAGACGCAGGAGACTTGAGAAGCACCAGCGCTGTCACGTCTGCCGTAGGGGTGGCTGCGGTCCATCTCCAGCCCTGGCCCCTCGCAGCAGGGCGTCCTGCAGCCAGGACCGCAGCCGTGCCCCTTTCTGGGCTCGCACACCACGGCCGTGGCCCCTCGGGCACCCTTGGGGCTGCCCGCAGCACAAACCACACGCAGGGGCAGCGACAAACAGCCCAGCACACCACACGCCAGGTACAAACCGTAATTACGGGCGACACCACCAGAGAAGTGTGGTAATGTTTACAGCAGTTGTGCAACGCTAGACTCTTTGGGAAGTAAGAAAATCCCTCATGACTACCTAAAACCATCAGATCAACACCATTAATCATAACATTTTGCAATCTGATTTCGAATGTTCTGTTCAATGACTTACTAACCAAGAATAGAAGCTGAAGACATGTTGCCATGTATGAAACAAAAATAGCACATCTGGTAATATTTAGCAATTTCACAATACGGTATAGTTACATCCCAAGTTGTGTAAACAAAATAGTACTTTTAGGCAGGAAAAAAAAAGTAAGGATTTACCCCCCCCTCCAATGGAAAAGACATTCTCACACACAACGTTTGCCTTATTTTTGACATATAATGGGCATTGTAAGAATCAGAGAATCACAGAATCGATCTGGTTGGAAGAGACCTCTGGGATCATCGAGTCCAACCTCGGCCCTAACACCACCACGTCAACCAGACCATGGCACCAAGTGCCACATCCAGTCTTCTCTTAAACACCTCCAGGGATGGGGACTCCACCTCCTCCCTGGGCAGCCCATTCCAATGCCTAAAAGACTTCTAAAACCCCTGAATTATGCACATTTGAGTTCCTAAGCTACTGACAGGGAAAACAATTACATATTCTTTCCAATGTAGGAAACAATTTAGGACAAGAGGAAACGGTCTCAAGTTGTGCCAGGGGAGGTTCAGGTTGGACATTGGGAAGAACTTCTTCACTGTAAGAGTCGTTAGGCATTGGAATGGGCTGCCCAGGGAGGAGGTGGAGTCCCCATCCCTGGAGGTGTTCAAAAAACGTTTAGATGTGGCGCTTCGAGACATGGTTTAGTGGGTTTAGCAGGCATGGTGGCATTGGGTATACAGTTGGACTTGATGGTCTTTGAGGTCTCTTCCAACCATAATGATTCTATGAAGTAAGAAAATACATTGCATCTAATGGGGGGCTCTAGGCAGACATTCAAAACACTTTTAAACAACTTCAAAAATACACAATTTGGACTGGAGCCTAAAACGAAGTTTCTCCAGCTTCCACCATGACTACAGACCCCGTCACCCCTCCCAGGACATTCAGAAATCAGCTGGGAAAGGTCTGCTTAAGGACCCAGAAGTTCAAGCAAACCCACCAGACATACAGCAGTGAGATAAACAGACGCATTATCCGAATTGCCTTCCCTTTTCACGGCTGTATTCTTACCAGTCCCTCCAGAGAACAGGAATCTGGGATGGTCAAGATGGACAAAAGTATGTGAAATATTTGCAGAACGACGCATCCATAGAGCAGCTACGAGAGGCTGGAGCTCTGCCCAGAGGGGTTTTGTTGAGGAGACCCTCAGGAGACCAGTGCAACGGGGGGATTACCCCAGGAACTGCACCAGCGGTGCAGCGCGGCACCGCGCCGACAGGACGAGGGAACGGCTCCGGTGCGTCTCACGCGGACAAAAGTATGTGAAATATTTGCAGAACGACGCATCCATAGAGCAGCTACGAGAGGCTGGAGCTCTGCCCAGAGGGGTTTTGTTGAGGAGACCCTCAGGAGACCAGTGCAACGGGGGGATTACCCCAGGAACTGCACCAGCGGTGCAGCGCGGCACCGCGCCGACAGGACGAGGGAACGGCTCCGGTGCGTCTCACGCAGCTACGTCAGTCTGCGAGCGGCTCGTCACCGCCACGGCCCCAGCTGACAGCCCGTCTTCTGGGCCGCCGACAGCTCACCTCCCAGCAGCCAGAAAGAGGACACCCGTAATTCAGAGGCTGATGGGTTCAGGCCAGCTCTCGCTGGGCTGAAGCGCCTCTCACACTGGCCTCGCATCTTCTCCACGGCCCCCCGACCAGGCTCAGCCCAGACAGCACTGGATCCAGACGGACGTTGGTCACAAGCAGCTCTTCCTCCCCTACCTTTTTTTTTTTTTTTTTTTGAGTCCTGACCTCCATCCCAGCTGTCCGTGCCACAGCAAAGCTCATTTTCTTCCATAAAAGAACCAAATCAGAAAACAGCCAGCTGAATCAAGCTCCTGTCACTGCTTTGCACAGAGTAGCGATACAAACTGTTAATGTTGGTCGCTGAACTCTGGTAGTGGTTTTCAGAAACCATCAGTTAAGAGGGAGCAGAGTGGCCACACAGAAGAGAGAAACAAATACATAAAAATATTTCCCCTCCTTTTCTATTTCTTTGCTCCATTCTCCATCCTCCCTGTTTTCATCCATCACTAACATTTCAGGAGAGTTAGTGAGAAGAACTGAGTTTTGTCTCTTTGCTCACTGTCCAGACCCTCCTTCTAACTCTACTCTTGGACCGAGTCCGTGCTGGGAAAACAAAGCGAGACCTTTCCATCCCGTTCAGTAACAGACGAGGAAAGCCAAAACTGCAGGAGAGGGCAAGGCAGAGCCTTGGCGGGCACCCGTGCCCCCCAGCACATCTCTCTGCCCTTCAGGACCCACAAAAGCTCTCGAGGTCCATGAACGACTGAAGAGGTTTCCCTTACAATTTCTGTTCAAACACTGCGTTTTACTCAGAAAGTTATCGGTTGAAGGCTGATTTTTCACATTTTCTGCATTAATATGTCCCTCACAAAACTTTTGGTGCAGTAGTGCCTGACTTCTTTAATACTAACATACCCACGTACACCATTCTCCTAAAAGGGCTTTAATGTCTTTAGGCGTTTTCAAACAGGTAAATGAAGAGTAATTTTTTGTTCATGCAAAACCTACAGACAATATTAAAAAAACCAACAAAATACGAGCATCTTGCCCAATAATTAGTCTAATTAGCACCACCCGTGTCTCTTGGCAATATGAATATACTCAAGGGATTTTTGTCTTAGGAATTCCATTAGATTTCCCTTTCTTTCATCCCAATGTGTGCCACTGTAGGTGATACGAGGGCCATTTGTGCCTTTGCACAGTTTGGGCAATAGGAATAAATAAGAGAGCTGCCGAATTACTTATTATACAGTTTGTTAATCCCACTGTTAGCTTAACGTTGTTGCATAAAGCCTCCTTTCTCCTCTGACTCATTCTCCATTATGCCAATACAGAACAGAAATCACACGCTTTTTATCCCAAGTTCCAGAGATGCCGCTGCGCCAGGCTACCCAAACCAGAGCAGAGAGGAGACCCTCCTTGCTGCCTGCTCCTTTCGCTGCCACGCCAGACGGACTTTTGAAGGAAAAACCCTAAAACCAGAGAACGCTTTGCTGCGCTGAAGTTTCCCACCAACTCACGGGCGTGCGGCTGTACACGCTGAACACATCCCCGTGTTTTTTCTCAGAGAGGCTGACATTTTCTTTAGGCGGCCTCTGAAAGCAGCCTGGTCAGAAAGCCCAGAATCCTGTGACAAATTTGCAAACCCACCCGCACCCTTCCAGCCTCAATTTTCAGCACCTGTAAGGACGGAGACTTTAATATCCAGCGTCACCGTGTGTTTCGAGATCAAGAGGTCAGAATGAGCAGCAGCAGGAACTTCTCTCCACACGTCCAGAGGCTTGCAGACAAGGACACCAGAGCTCAAGAAAGTCCCGTTAACAAAGTCTGGGAACAAACGTGAAGCCTCCGAGCGCCGGTTCAACAGCTGCTGAGTCACTGCCTCCACCTAAGGAGTCAACTGAAGTCAACATCAACTTTGCCGCTTTGGAGAAGGGATGGAAAACAAGCTCCCCAGCCTGTACTGACTCTTCCCGGGGCCAAACGCCACCCTCCACCAAAACCAAAGGTAAGCGTCGGGTTGTAAGAAGCTCCAGTGGTCCGCTCCAGGGCTGCCGGTAAAGGTCTGTCATCTATGAACAGGCTTGTGAGGGGGGTAAATCCCACTCACGAGTGGGGTGGGGGCAGAGATCACAAGCACCATCTCGCAGATCTGAAATATAGCCTGAAAAACCCTGTGAGACAGAAGTCTACAACTGGAAGAAGTCTTTCAGATCTTATTAGCAGCTCCTCAAAATAGCCTGTTACATGCTGAGGTGCACAGAGGCAATTTCTCATCCAGAGAGAGATTCGCGGAAAGGTCCACCGAGGCAGCGGCACGCAGGTCGTTTTCTGCAGCCCTGCTGGGACATCCCGCTGGCAGGAGAAGGTCACCTCCAGTCACCTCCTGGGGCAGAAAGTATCCCCGTTAAAACAGGCGAAACCTGGAAATGAATTCAGGGTAACACAGAAAAACCCTAATTACTGCAAACCAATCCTGCACTTTGAAACTCAGCACCCCTTAATGCAAAACACTGTAAGGAAATCCCTGCCAAGAAGGCCTACATCAAACGGAGATACCCAGGTTGAATCTGTCCTTAAAGACAGGTATTGTCAGATATTGTAAAAAACCAACCCAAGCCAAGAGCCACCTCCTCTCCGGCAAGGCGCAGCCCGGAGAGCTCTGCCAGGCAATGCCATCTACAGTTTGGCTACGGAAACTCATGCACGGGCAACCGAAACGAACCAATGGCTCTCTGCCCTCAGAGCTCCTCATGCGGCAAGCCGTTTGACTGTTTTCCAGTCACTCTTGATACATTTACAACATAAGCCCTCGGTAATTAACACACAGTGGAGGCGAAGCAGGTCGGCACGAAGAAGGGCTGAAGGACAGGCTTGTGTCCCCGGCTGGACGTGGCCGCAGTAACCGGGAGGGGAGAGCCTGCCGAAACTCCTGCCGAACGGGATCTGCACCGCAGCGCACCCCGCTCCGGGCAGGGATCTGCTCCACAGCACACCGCCTCAAGGCTTCTCCTCCTCAGCGAGATTCACTCCTGCCTAACGGCAAGCTTTTAAAGCAGAGCCTGCGTAATGGAGACAGATGGACAGAGCTTCCATATCAAGGCGCCTGTACCAAGTGTCAAACCGCGTGTATTATTTAAGAGAGGGTGGCGAGAGGGGGGCTGGCTTGCGTAGGTACCTTGACGAAGCAGGTATATTTGAAAGACCCGGGAGCCTGTGTGCTGCCTTAGGCACCACCAAAGAGACCCAGTGAATTGCTTAGTTACCCACCGCGGCTGGCAAGGGACAACCAGCCAAGCGGAGAGGCCGTACAAGGGTACGCGGTGACATTACTACACACGGACCCCTGGGCCAGGCGACCCTGCCCGGGGCCTCGCACCAGCACGGGCCAAGCACCGCAAGTCCCAGCGGTGTGAATCCTGGCCTAGCCCGTACTCGGCGGTGGAAACAAAGTCTTTTACCATGT
Organism: Cariama cristata; assembly: GCF_000690535.1. Taxonomy (NCBI): domain Eukaryota; kingdom Metazoa; phylum Chordata; class Aves; order Cariamiformes; family Cariamidae; genus Cariama; species Cariama cristata. The sequence continues at coordinate 225 of NW_009594447.1, read as the reverse complement.
CGGTAAGGTAACGGACTAATTACTAACCCTAGAAGCGCCTCCATGTTTTCTGAGACCAGTTGACCGTTCCAGTGCTGGTTACTTGCTACGGTGCCTCCACTTTAAATTTCTTGCCCTCAGTCAGAGACAACCCCAAGATCTAGATCTGGATTTCTCAGTGCCATATAGGACCACAAGAAGAAAAAAAAGCGAGCTCAGCAAGGAGCTGCCTACAAACTCGCTTTG
>NW_009594446.1:0-253 GCF_000690535.1 Cariama cristata | reverse complement strand
GGCAGCAGGAGAGCCCTCGCTGACCCCAGGAACGCTGCTGGCAGGTCTGCGGGAAGTCCTTCAACCGCATGTACAACCTGCTGGGCCACATGCACCTGCACGCCGGGAGCAAGCCCTTCAAGTGTCCCTACTGCTCCAGCAAGTTCAACCTGAAGGGCAACCTGAGCCGGCACATGAAGGTCAAGCACGGGGTGATGGACATCAGCCTGGACAGCCAAGGCAGGTGCAGGCTGGGGGCGCGCACCCGCCCCTA
>NW_009594445.1:0-7210 GCF_000690535.1 Cariama cristata | reverse complement strand
GCCTCCAGTCAGGGTCACCCCACCACAGGGGGTTATCTGTTAAATCCAGATGTGACCAGACAAAAGCCTCGTATTTCAGCTAGTGACTGCTTCATAAAGTGAGGGCAGAGGTATTCAATAAACAGGACCTGACCACGAGAAAGAGGGGATAGGAAATTCCTTCAATAAGGTCGGCCAAGAGACCTTAAAATGGCAGCGTAAGATAACACTGTCCCTGTGAAACACTACCTTGAGAGGGAACATGGCAGCTCTGACCCTGCCGAGTACAAACATCCAGAAAAGAGTGGGATATTGTAGCCTATATATTTCTATGTTAGCTGCACATATACCTCATCATTTTTATTCCTACAATTCTCTTAGTATATTGCTATTAGTTTGGTGATTAAATAGCTGACTTGATTCACCAGGTGTTTGCATAGACTTGGAGTCACGTCATGTTCCCTGTAAAGAAAGATGTGTGAAAATTATGGAAATGAAGGTGAAGAATTTGAACAGGAAGCATGAAATTCTGTTAAATTCCTGCAATAGATTTTCTTCCTCTCCTTTACCTCTTGAGCAAACCTCCTCGAGTAGGTCTCTTCTATAGCGTTTATTCATAGAGAAGAGGGAAAGGATTTCCCTGTTGAAGACATATTTTGGGAAAGATTACCCAGTCAAGCCCATCACCCCGTGAAACTCCTCCAAATGTGACAATTGTCAAAGCCAGCTTGAAACCAATGCATCACAATACAGCTTTGACCTTAAAAACCAGTTTATACTGGAATTCTCAAAAAGGAGTTGGTTCAGCCGGTTGACATCTTCTAATAAAGCCTTGTCACATTTTAAAGAGACATTAAAAAACTGGGACTGCTATTTCTTTCAGCCAGCGTAATTTAGTCTCTTGACAGTGAGGAACATTTATGACAGATGTAGGATTTTTAGCCTGGGATTCCTGAGCTGCATTGTATGTAGCTTGTCAACCTCCGAGTTAATTTTTTTCAGCCTTATTTAAAGTAACCAAACATGTCTGCTCCTGGCCCCAATCCATCGAAACAGTTAGCATACACTCAGTTTTGCTGAAGTCAATTGCTATAAATGTGTGCATCGGCATATAGCTAGACAAAGACCATAAGTCACCTGTCTGAGCATTGGGGGGAAAAAAAAAAAAAAGCAAGCAAGCAAAGCTGACTTGTTCTTTCTTCTATATGTGAAGAGACACCTGCCTACACACATGGTTGCATCTCAACCGACCGGCACGTGCAGCGGCACAGTGCAGTCTGGCTCCCAACCGGGCCACCCCTGCGGTACCGCTGCCGTTCCCCGGACCCAAACACAAGAGCCACATCCCCTGCCCAGGGAGATGAGGGAGTTTAGGAAAGAGGTGAGCATCATGTCCCAGTGAAGGGACAAAACACAGCTTGGGTACGTCCCCCTAATCAGTCAGCAATCCTGCATCCCACTGCTTCGATAAGGCCACGGAGCCCCCCTCGCCACAGTGGTCTCTTCTACAAGTCCAAATGTTGGCATGCACAGAGGTTTCTTGACCTTGTGTTTTCATTTGGATTAATCTGAAATGAATGTGCTTAAAAAAAGGTAATAATATTAGCTGAAATGCGTTACAAACGCCGAGTTAAATGGAAAGAAAATTAAATATAGAAACCAATCCATTTTATCCTGTAAGACATACTCTGTTTAGTAACATTGCTGGAAATTGATAGGTATTAAATTAACCACAGGAGGGCTCCCTCTGGTATACTGAGTACAACAGAAACACCGTTAATTGCCAAAAATAATACTGTATCTTAAATGTAACAAAGGTTTTAGACCTCAAACTTTATTTTCCTCAGTAGGCTCCAATATATACAGGGGAATAAAATTATACATGAACAATTCAGATAAAGAAGTGGAACTACAGAAGCGTTAACTGTATGACTGCTACATACTTCAGGGGCAAACGCAGATTGCCCACGCACCGCGTTTTAAGACATGAAGCTCTGTTTTGCCAGGCCACGTATAGGGGCTCTTGGAGCTGACGCACCGGCACAGCAACCAACAGGGCTGCAGAATTAAAGAGGACTGAACATACCAGGTCCCAGCTGCTGCTCTGGGGACAGAAATGAGGACTTGCTCGGAACAGCACATGCATAGAAACTGAGGCTTCATTTTATCAGTATTTTTAACGGTCTGCCATGCACTCTCCCAAAATGGTACAAATTAATGTCAGCAATAGCCAAGCAGCCACTTCTGTATACTTGGGCCTGTTCATCACTCTATACTTTATTTACTCCTCTGTTAAAGAGAAACAAAACTCTCCTGCCTCACAAGTTTGTGGTGACAGCAAAGGGAACTGAGACACTGGCACTAAATACATAAATAACTGACAGTGCCAGCATGGGTAATAAGTGTCTGTTTGTGTCCTAACCAAACCATACCTCGTACACGATTTTGTAGTTGTTGAAATCAATTAGAAAAGCAAGGGAAATACAGCTAAGTGGAAAGGGGGGAAAAAAAAAGTTTCACTTTCAAGATGCAGTTTTTATGCAGCTCCAGAAACAGAATTCCCCAACTCAAGCTTTGTAATTCACCAGCGTAATTAAACAGAGCTAACTGTCCTGGAACAATTACGATTATCAGAATCCGAGTACTAAACGGTAGGAAACACTGCACTTTGGGGTAAATGTGAATTTTCGCCTCTTTCACAGACCTCAGAAACTAATGACTGTTTGCAAGGCAGATTTCAGGCTGAAATCGCTTCCCGGATTCAGGAGCCAAAGTCCGTAACTGCACAGCCACCAGGCTTGGAAGGTGGATTTTGGGCCTGTTTGCCGACTACAATACAGGCCCAGGATTTGTAAAAACCAAGTTCTCCTTATCCTGAGGAGTTTATTTAAATCCATGCCTCACATATCCCAAGAGAAAGCCCTAATCATGGGGCTAACCAGACAGAAATACAGAATTCACGGGACAAGGGGAAGAGAGTGACTCTGTCCCAGGGGACAACGCTCTCCCCTCGCACCACAGCTGGGGTCTTTGCCCTAGGCACCACGCATGCGCCAAAATAAAAAGGGCCAACACCACTGAGAGCCAGAAATCTACCTTCTTTCCTTACTTTACACATTATAAAGCATTTCAGTAATACACCTATGAATACGTATTACAGAGCATCTGTGCCTAAGAGATGCTGCGGTTCAGTCCAATTTTAAGCGAGGAGATCTGACACCGGGAAGCAGAGAGATGACAACTGAATTAAGAAAGCACCAAATGAAGTTGAAATGCATTGGAGTTACTTCAGTAGACCGCCCTCCTTTCAGCCAACCACACTGGCATCCCATAAAACCAGAAAGAAAATTACCTCATAATACTTTTCACCAAATACCTGTATTACTGACATTGGAAAGCTGCTCCAAGAAATACGGTTCTTTCACATTAAATTATTTTTCATTTATTGAAAGCACATAAACAGACAAGGGTAAAGCCTTACTGTAGCCAAATCAAGTTGCACTAACTTTAGAGAGCATCAGATAACCAGGTTTGGACTAGGATTACATCCTGCTGGTTGTACTGCGTTGTTGGTTTTCCTCTACAGAAAACAAAACTGAAATGAAAAGTTTTATCAGCATAACTCAGTATCCAATCACCCTGGCCTTGGGATTTTATGAAAAGAAAAGATACTTATATCGCATATATAATATTTCAGTGACCAAAAACAAAAAAAAATGCAAGACCAAAGTTAAACTAACTGCAAAAACGGTAATCAAAACTCAAGGACACCATAATGCGTTAAGGAATTTATAAGACTTTTTTTGACAAGGCAATAAAAATACCCTACTCAATTTCCCTTATTCCCACGGTACGGCAAGGAAGACTGGCTTAGAAAGAATTAATCCAGAAACTGATTAGGTTTTTTTTCCCTCACATGTACTGCTTTATTGTCAAACTATAGCTTACGGAAAGCTTGTTGCTCCATGTAACTCAGAACCTTCATACCTGTACCTTTACCCTTGAAGCTCTACTTTAAATACTGTGATAAACCAAAAGTAAATAACAGTTATCAAAATATAAAGATCAAGGCTATCAAGTTCACAAGTGAAAACCTTAGGAAAACATGATAGGTTAAAAAAAAAGGAAGTTTGTATGAAACACTTAGAGGTTAATAATGCTTACAGAATTCATGTACAGTGATCAAAACCATAGATGCTGTCTGAAATCAGGGTTGTCAGTACCACGTTCTCATCTTTTAGTCTTTCCTGAAGAAGAGCTCCTCTGCTCAGAATTTGCACGATGACAAAAAAAATACTCTTATGTAACTTACTGCAGCACTATTTTAAAGAATAGAAAAAGTCAACTTATTTTGTCGTATTAGAATTTCTAGATAGCACTAAAGAGCACAAGTGCCCTCTTCTAGGCACGGGGAATGACACAGTCCCCAGGGGACAGTGTTCTACCATTGATAGGAACCGACTGTTCTGCATCGTGGACTGCTTTTGAACAGCTTCTCTGCTTCCTGATGTCAGGAGATCGGTGCCTCCTCCATCAGCCACCTGTCCCTCCTTCGCTCCACGCCGTGGCAAGCAGCTGAGGTGGTGGGAGACGCTGCCAGAGCCCTCGTTCATGGGGAAGTTTGGGGGTGTCTGCTTTAGAGATGAATTGGCAAGTTGAATTCCTAATTAAGCAGAAAATCAGAATTTCACCGTGCCATCTCCTCAAAAGCACCTGATGATCAATAACATTAATTTAATCATTCTTAAAACAAGACGGCATGTTTATAAATGTTCCTGCCAAGGTAAGAATACCACTAGACACACATTTTAGCCGTGAGGGCAAAACCAGGTCAGCCTCTGGCTAACGTAAAGCCGTTGGCAGGTCTGCCCGTCCCTGACCGTACACCGCATCAGGACACACACACCACAGCGGCCTGACCGTACACCGCATCAGGACACACACACCACAGCGGCCTGACCGTACACCGCATCAGGACACACACACCACAGCGGCCGGACCGTACACCGCGTCAGGACACACACACCACAGCGGTCTGACCGTACACCGCGTCAGGACACACACACCACAGCGGCCTGACCGTACACCACTGCCGTGTGCTGACCCCACAGTCACGTCACCCAGCACAACTTTAGAATACGTAAGAAAAGTCTGCCGCAGTTTGAGTGGGGCTGACCTTTAAACTCCCGTGAAGTGACACAAAGCACCAAGTAACTGAACACCTCAAGGGCAAAGAACGACTGCGTCGAGGGTTGAAATTCCTGCATCTCCTACTAACTTAACAGGGGGGAAAAGTTCTATTTCTACGACGACACTATTTCACTATTTCTAATGCAGTCTTTTCTAGTACAACCTCATTTCCAGTGTAGGCTCAAAGAAATACACTGACCACCTTCCTACCCTTTCCATCACATTTCAAAGATCTGAACTCCAAACTCGCATTTCAACCCTTGCTCCATGTATGCATTTTGGGTTACAACGCGCACACGAGAAGACGCAAGTACTGTAATTGCATCTCTCACCTCTACTTCAACCTGCCGGCCTCGCTGGGTAAAGACGCTGCCAACAGGATTTCAATTCTGACAGCGGTAACGCGATTACATTAGAGTCAGCTGTAAGGTTCAAAGTTTCATTGCTCATTTTTATTGTTTTCCCGTTAAACAGTCCCATTACCGCTCCATTAGTATTCAGGTGGGGAGAAAAAGAGAAAAAAAGGAAGCTAGTAAAAAGCCCCTTTCAGCAAACTTGGGATTTCAAGTTCGCTGGGGTCTCATCGGCAAGGCTCACTGGCCCTTCACAGATGCTCACAGCTGCTGATCTCCAAGGTCTTCTTCCGCTATTTTATCCACAACTTTAAAAAAAGAAAAGTTACTCCCCTTTGAGCGCTAACCAGTCATGCTCTACTTAGAGCGCAGTCTTGAGCATGAGAAACTTCATCTTAGGTCAAGGCATGTGTCTTTTTTAAAGAGCCATGCAGCAAACGTGGAAATCATTCTTTGGGTTGAGTATCTCAGCTTTCCTAAATCACAGAGTAAATTAGCAACGGCAAAGACCCCACCATGCACCTTGTAAACTACTGACAAGACACTTACGATCGCGTATCATTTTCTTTCAGCAGAAATTATTTCCAACTCGAATCTAGCACCTGACACCTCCTGCATTTTAAAACCCTTGGAAAGATAAAGTAAGCTTCAAATTAAGAAGCTAGCCCTAACTTCCTCCTGTAGTAACAAAGTACCTCCCATTCAGCATGTTTCATCATACTTTGGAGAACTAACTTCTGTAATGGATAGCCGTATTAACAAGGAATCAAATATGTTACTGTTCAATTGAGGCCGCTGACAAATACATTTAGTATGTGGAAAGTGCATTACATACATGGGTGATGACCCTTGGAATTAAGACTACTAATAGACTAAAATGATACATGATGCTGCCTAACACACTCTAACGTCAACTGGTAAACAAGCTAAAAGACCAAACAATCCAGTAATTTCTTACTAATGACCTATGAAATATTTATGTTATATTTAAATTACACTGACAATTACAGTGTAGGAGCATAGCACCGTTGAGCAGAACAAATATGAGCTTTGCTAAATTACAGGCAGGGTTTTAAAGCCCTGCGTTACAACAACTCCCTAAAACTAAACTTCACTTAAGGCAGGTCATACTGTGATTTATGAGCCACACGTAAACGCAGCGAGTTGAAGAGTAAGTTAAGGAAAAAAAAAAAAACCAAACAAACCACAACAGCTTATGTCAACTGCTGTTATTAATAACGGTGATTGAGGAGATTGTAAACTGGAAATATTTGAAAGTTCGTTGTGGCATCAGTCTGACAAGCAGTTACACACAGCGTAGTCGTATCAGGTCACATCAGTAACATTCAGAAAAGCCCGTCCGTCACTTCTGTCGAGTTTTCAAGAGAAAGGACGAGGAAACAAAAAAAAAAAAAAGGAAAAAAAAAAACCAAACCCCACCAACCCCCAAGCCCTAGGGGGTTAGTTACCTAGATGGATCCCCAGCAATTCTAGCGGACGTACAGCCAGCCATCAGTTCAAGAAGTATTACAGACAGGCAGGCAAGGAAAAGTTGCGGTAAAAACTCCACTTCTCGGCAGGAAAATTCGAGTCCCGCATCACCCTCGGCTACACCGAGGAAGCACGCAAAATCCCGCGTCCTCCTCATGTCACAGCCGCCTTCTTCCACCGCACACCCTCGCCCTTCC